>NC_039259.1:24946239-25056239 GCF_003368295.1 Carassius auratus | reverse complement strand
ACCATAAATGCTGTGGCTTATTTTTTTTTAATCTTGGGCAGTCAGCAAGAGCTTCTCATAATTAGTAATTTACAAATTACTGTCTTTGCAAGTTCAGCATGACAAATTTTCTATATTTTCCAGTCTTTCCAGTGTCTTGCATTATGAATTCATCTATATCAAACAATCACCTGCTCCGATGGAGAGCAATTATATTTCTTGGATATGCGTTTCCTCATGGTCTCTTTAACAGATTTCACCTTCTTCCCCAGAGAGACACGGGAAGGTGTTGGAGATCTGGACGCGTCTCTCATGCTGATATCACCGTTTTCATTCTGGAGGACAGAAAAAACATTATGCATCTTAATCTTCTCAAATGATAAGAATGGCATGGAATAAGTCTGTCATAAATATATCTGAACAGATTTTATGAATTATTTTGCACATTTACAATGTGTCCTTACTGTGGGCTCGCAGCCGCTGTTGCTCATGTACACAGATCGGCTTGTGAGATCAAATCCTCCAAAGCTGCAGGTCCTCTGTGACACAACAAGAGTTAGTGTTATATCTCTACATTGAAATCCTGGCATAAAATTTACACTTTCATTGAATAAATACTTCCTCACACAAAGTTATCATATGACAAGTTTTTTGTTATTTTGGTGCTTGACGTCCTCCTGGGACAAATAAAATAAAATAAAATAAAATAAAATAAATCAGGTTATAGTTTGCTTCAGATAAACAAATGAACACAAAACAAATCAAATACAAGCACTGCAATATATAAAACAAAAAAATATAACAAAATATAGAAAATTTGAAAATGAATGAAATGAAATGAAATAAAATAAAATATGGAATGATAAAATACACATAAATAAAATCATAAAATATATATGTACAAAAAGAAAAATAGTATACAAAATAATGACAATAATAACAAAAAAATAATAAAATAAAATTAAAAAATAAATAACAAAACAAAGTAAAATAAAGTAAAATAAAGTAAAGTAAAGTAAAGTAAAGTAAAATAAAATAAAATAAAATAAAATAAAATAAAATAAAATAAAATAAAATAGCAGTGGTAGCACTCACTCCATGGTAGTTAGAAGGGCTCAGGGCTCGTCTCATCTCCCCATCCGTCACGGAGCGGGACAACCTGTGCTCGACCTCACCGTCTGCCTCAGAGAAGGAGGATCCGCTGCCTGCGTCCAGCCCAGAAACTGCTCCGCCGGGTCCCGAAGTGGGCTCCAGACCCTGACTGCTGCTGGACTTACTGAAGACCATGAAGAGCTTGTGGCTGCTGTAGGTGTCTAAGCTGCTGGAGGAGGGAGACGTGGTCAGACTGTCCGAGTCTCTGTCCAGAGACAGCTGTTTATGAAGCACGGAGCTCAGACCATCACCCTGGGACACGGCCAGACGCTTGTGCACCCCAGAGTACAGAGAGACGCCCTCCTCGCCCGACTGAAGCACTTCAGGACTCACAGGGTCTGGATGGGAACACATAAAATCTTAGTTGATCCCATTCATTTTTTTTAATACACATACCTGATTTCAGCGTGAACAATCCATCTTTGCAAATTCTAGTTTTTTCTAGGCTTTGTAATTCTTCATCAAATGAAGCTGGAGGTTTATGAAATGCATTCACCCCTTACCAATTGAGCCATGTTTTTTGGCCTCATCAATTCTAATGAGCTTCTTTCTCACACGTCGAGTTGAATTGACAAGTTTATGAAGTCGACGAAAGGTGACAGACTCTTCCAGCTCATCTTCAGACTGTATGGGATCAGGAAGAGAAAACTGGTTACTACTGATGAAAACACAGTAAAATAAAATATTACCAAAACAAAATAAATATATAATGAAACAAAAACTATATAAAAGAGTCAAATATAAAATATTAAAACATAAAAATCATAAAAAAGACAGTAAAATAAATTTTTTTTAGCAAATGGCTTACCACTGATAAACACACAGAAAAATTAAAATAAAATAAAAACTAAATAATACAAAATATAAAAATATCAATAACAAACATAAAACAAAACAATGTAAAATACAGAATAAAATAATATAAAACAAAAATAATCAAACAAATGAAAATAAAACATTAGATGCATTCAAATAACAAAAGAAAAAATAAAATAAAATATAAGAAAAGAAAATATAAGAAAATAAAAGTTTATACCATATACAAGGTAAAAGGTCCATTCAGAGACTTTACATGTAATGGAAAGTATTTTGACTCATTATTGACCACATACTTTCAGTGGTCTTCAGCATATGGTAAACCAAAAATCCCCCGTATGGAAACTATTAAAAATAGATGACTTGTGAACTGAATAGAAAGACTCTCAATCTCTTCAACTTCAACAGCTACAGTTCTCGTCCCGCAGCGCTTGTGCTCCAGACAGGACTGATTCTTCAGATCAGAAGTGATCAGACACACCGTTTTCAGCTACTAGACCATAACACAGGTGAAGAAATCCCACAGTCACACTCTCAGCCACATCTAGAGACCAGAATATCACAGAGACAGAGGGCGCAGGACTCATTTCTAGCTTATTTTCAGCAGGTGGAGCAGCCTGTATTTCTCAGAATCATCTGTTTTAACAGCAGACAGCTGCGAGCCCAGAAACCACATGCAGAAGAGACAGACACATCTCAACTATAATTACCCCATCATTTACAGTTAACACTTATAATACAGAATAGCACGTGTCTGACAGCAGGTGCAGCTCTCGCCACACTTCAGACCCATAAAACATCACAGGACCTGAAATAAACCAGGGGAAATGTCAAATCCAGTCAGTGTGAGACCATTAGAGTCTGAGCGTTTGCTAAAGTCTGCTATAAACGACTCTTGTGTGAGAGTCTTAGAACTGAAGTATTTCAGCGGGTGGGATGTTACGCAACTGGCATCTGTAAAATTCAAGCAGAGAAAGTCAAACTATTGTCATCGATGAAAACACTGTAATAACTGCTCATATTTTGGACGTGTTGGGAAACATGTCTCAGCATGTTGAATTCCTCACATAAAAGCTTTTATTCAGCAAGGATGCATTAAATTGATCAAAAATGTCAGTAAAGGGATTTTATGATGTCACAAAAGTTTTCTTTTTTAAATAAATGCTGTTCTTTTGAACTTTCCGTATCAAAAAAAAAAATTCACAGTTCCAGAAAACAGGAAGCAGCACAATTCAATTTCTCAATTTTACTGTTTTTACTGTATTTTTCATCAAATAAATGCAGCCTCGGTGAGCATAAGAGACTTGAGTTTAAAAATAAAATCATAGTATTAATAAGGTGCATTTGAAAATGCATGGTATGTGCATGCACAAAACACATGTTATTACCATGCAATATCATAACATTATTCAATAAGTGACATTATATGCTGAAATTCAGTTTAAATATCAACAAACAAGTTTGTGACCTAAAGCTTGGTAAAGAGGAACATTATGATATATTTCACAAAATAAACATCCAGACTAGATTTATTATTAACATGTCATTCTGGTTTCCACACATGCTCTAGAGCAGCTGAATGCATTGCATCTGGCCCTTTCAATGTGCATCTATAGGATTTCTTTCATTAAATGCTGTAAAATTTAACCTTTATTAAATTCTGCAGGACGATGCAGATGCAAACATTTTTCTGCATGCATAAAATGCATAAACAGTGGCTCTGTCCAGGGGAACTGGTGGAATGGATCCTGCATCCGAGAGCCTTAATCACACAATCCCTGCACAAAAGAGCTGTGGGCCGCTGAAGAGAGCGCAGCCCTGCATTCAACCGGCCAAAAATGCACAATGGGGGGGTTACAGCATTAAGGGGATGAATGGGACCCCGCCTGGAGGCCCAGAGGGGCCGGGGATCACATCTAGGACATGACGGGGGGATGGAGGGGTGACAAATTCCACGGGTAGCGGTGAAAACCCTGCAGGGAGTGTCTGTAGACAGAAGATCCGCCAATAAACAAGTTCATCACAACAAACACGGCTAATGGATATTCAGGTCTTCCACTTGGCTTTGAGGGACCTGGATTGTCGTGAGAAGCTGTCATTAGCAAACGCAGAAAGTGACTGGGAAACTTACGTTACAGTAGGATTCGGTCATGGAGGGACTGGGTGTGTTTGTCCAGTCGGTCGTGTCCACGCTGTTGGACTGCTTGTTCTGCGCTTCATACTCTTTCAGCTGAGGGATCGGGGAAAAAAACATCCTCAATGGTGGACAGTTACAAAGTTACTAGCTACAGTAACAAACCAGAGCGGTTTAAGCCTTTTGAAATACTTCAATGACATTTTTGGTCAAATATTACAATAATTATACAATTATAATTAACGTACATGCATCTTTCACACAACTGTAACAGATATTAAACTAATTTGTTTGCACAGTGTTGTTTTAAAATGTGCATCATGCTTCATGTGTCAGTACATTGTATATTATTTGTTACCGCATATTTAAACAATTTTTGTTTTCCTTAATTCTTCTAATAATATATGGTATACTTTTTTTCCACACCTGAGTTATCAGCACTTTAATTTATACTGAAGTTTTGGTAATAAAACAAAGTTTGCTTATATGCAAATCAATACATATGAAAAAGCCAGCCTGACTAATCTGACTGGTGCTGACTAAAATAAATAATAAAGTTTAATGATCACTTCTTTTTACTCTTAATAATCAGGAATGTTTTTACTTTTGACACTGAGTACTTATTTTGAAGTAATATTTTATATTTAATCTTTTGAACTGCCTGATTTTTGGACTTGGTCCTTCACTGATGCATCAGATTAGGGAAGTAAAAAAGGTTGTGAACTCATTCGTACCCGAGCCAGAGCCTCCTCCACTGTGATCATCTTTTCCTTCACCATCATCATCAGCTGGATGCGTTCTTCATCACTCATCGTGATCTCACTGGCCACGAAGCCCAGGTCCTCTCCTGTGAACCAGAGGTCAAAGGTCATGTGTATTATTTAAAGCAGTATTTTATAAGTTCAAATGGAATTGAGAT
Source organism: Carassius auratus (assembly GCF_003368295.1). NCBI lineage: Eukaryota > Metazoa > Chordata > Actinopteri > Cypriniformes > Cyprinidae > Carassius > Carassius auratus. The sequence continues at coordinate 25,051,239 of NC_039259.1, read as the reverse complement.
TAGAAATGGGTGAGGAACCTTTCGGTGTCGCTCGAATGCTCCCTTTCTGTGCCTTGCGGAAGTTTTGCCAGAACGATTTGTTTTTCTTTCTGTCCCATTTTCCTGCTGTTAGAAACAGTTTTAAACTCAGTGTATGTCTGAAGAGGTATTTCTTGAGATATAGAGTCAAAAAAATAGGAATAAATAACATTTGAAGATATATTCAATAGGGATGTAACAATTCACTCAACTCACGATTCGATTCATGATTTTGATTTCACGATTCGATTCACAATAAATTTTTTTACAAAATGAGATTTAAGACAAATTAAATTAAACGTATCCTTTTATTATTGCTTGGATAAAATGCTGCTTGTTTCTTTGTGAAATTGAAATATAACACTATAATAATATACTAATATAGAACTTGCATATCATTGCTCTTTTGTTGGTTTTGATCGCCTTTATTGTCCTCATTTGTAAGTCGCTTTGGATAAAGCATCTGCTAAATGACTACATTTAAATATAATGTAAATGTAAATAACAAAACTAAACTGAAATTTTAAAACAAGCCCCAAATCAAATAAAAAATATCTGCATGAAACAGAAACAGCAGACGTGGCGCAAAAAAGCGTTTCATTGGTTACCGCTGTAAACAAAGCAGCTCTGCACTTATGAACTTTAATATGCTTTATACAAAGGCAAGATTAAAAAAAGACCATCTAAACTTTTCTAAAGACAGTTAGTTCCCCTCAGACATGTATTCATATAAACTCCTACCCCTAAATTAATAGCGATTTGTTTAACATCTCAACTGATTTCAATTGTCACATATTTTTAATCAAATTTGAATCGTTACATCCCTAATATTCAAATAGAAAAGTAGATTACTAGATTTGACTGTATTTTTGATCATATAATGCAGTCTTTCGACCTCAAACTCTTGTAAAGTAATAATAAATAAAAAAAAATAATACTAAAGGAAAAACTGCGTTAAAAGTGTTTAAATAATCATGAAGTTGAGATGTGGAGAAAACAGTCAATAATGAGTAGGTATTGACCAATGAATCACCATGAATTCATAAGATTTTCTAAATCAAAAGAAAACTAAAATATTATAAAAAAGGTTCATTAGAAAATTGTACATTCACTCTTGACTTTTCCAGGCCTTGAAATCACTATTTATACTCCCACTGACAGTGTGAACCCCGATTTGACTCATTTTTAAACAATCAAACAAACAATACAGTACTAACCAGATCCGTCTTCAGAGCTGGACTTGTTCATTGATTGCCTGCAAGAAGAAATTAAAACACAAATGCAAATGCAAACTCCAGCAAAAGCGTCTCCATCAAAACATGCTCACACCGTGTCTCATCTCACTTGCTCTCCCATATTATTCTCTTCATTTTCAGCACCTATCCATTGATTTGTAGTAATGTGTCTGTGTGCTAGCTGCAGGGCAGTGGATTCGACTCTGTCTATCAGAGCACATAGAGACCCATGCTGCTGTCGGCTGTTACACCACACCTCACTGCAACAATGGAGGCTTTTCAACGCACCGGAGGGGTTTTAGAGCGACAGAGCGCTCACATGGCCAGTGAATTCCTCTCCCTCTCTCTTTATGTGTCTTTCTCTCAGCTGACGCATGCCTCTGATGTTAGCATGCACCCGAGCTCTCAGGTAGAGCAACGTAGGGCAGATATATGAGAAAATGTATTTTACCCCCGCATGTTCAGTACAACAATTATTAGTAATGATACTATCAATAAGCATGTGGTATGTGAATATTCTACTGTTCAAAAGTTTGGGATTAACAAGATTTTATAAAGTTTTTGTTCTTTTGCTCAACAAGGCTGCATTCATTTGATCAAAAATACAGTAACAAATATTACAATTCATGTACAAAATATATTTTTTTATATTGTACTATATTTTAAAATTTATTTTTTTGATGCAAAGCTGAATTTCACATGATGAAATGTTACATTATCCTTAAAAAATCATTGTAATATGCTGATTTGCTATAAAAAAATTCAAAATAATGTTCAAAAGAACATTATAAATGTCTTTACTGTCACTTTTGATCAATCTATTGCATCCATGATGAATACATGTTTTAATTTCTTTAAAAATAAATACTGATTCCAAACTTTTGAGCAGTAGTGTATATAACGTACAATTTTGTCTACTCTAATTACTATGAATTATTTTTTAAGCTATTTATTAAATTTAAAAAAGCAATAAACTTTCAAAGGCATTACAATAATTTGATCATTTTTAATTATGGTAGAATAATTGTATTTGGTCTTTTTTTGGTTTATTGTTTATTTCACAATAGCTTTGACCGTAGCTCATCCACAAGAATCTGTTTTATATTGTTTTGTTTCATGAATCAGTTGAAATTGGGAATTCTGAAACTAAATTGACTCGTGCATTACGTGTATTAACATGCTGATGGTGGCGATTCAGATTATATCTCATCCGGTGCACAATGGAAGGAAGGAAACGGAGAAATGAAGAATTAAGAGGTCAAAAGGGAAATGCATGCATTATCCCCAATATCCCGGATGCGTTTCATTGTTGTCGAGTAACTCTCAGACCTTCTGTGTCTCATTTAAGTACGTCTAGGAATTCAAAATACCCCATTTCTGGTTATCAGATCAGTTTTAATGGAATCTTAAACATCGGTGACTAGAAAGTCCCTTAGTCCTGTTCTTGGAACAAGAATTTGCAAAGACTGGATGAGAAATACTAAAAATGCAGAAACGCACACATACCTTCTCTCCACCTCAGGTGTGGACACGGCGCTAGACAGACCCAGCGACTCCTGGGAGGACAAATGAAGACATTTCAGACTCTTAACAACAAATAAAGATGACACTATTGGTGTCTTTCCAATAAAAGCACAGCTTCCTGGACGGGTCATTCATTACCCACCTGGATTTCCAGCCGCAGCTGAAGGGATGTTGTTGATTCAGCCTTTCCCTGAGAAACAGTCATACAGCGGATTAAATGACAAACTCTTCACTCCTTATTCTGTGATAACTCTTATCTAGCTGAACCAAATGACACATCTAACCATCATTTTCATTGTGGAACTTCTTGCTCTTTTGAAATATTAGGCTACTTGAAAAGTTTTGTTTTTGGAAAAATTGTGAACTCTTTTATTCAGCAATGAAGCACTGAATTCGGTAACATTTACAGTAAATTCATTGTACCAAAAAAAAAAAAAAAAAAATCTGCCATTTTTAACTTTGTATTCATTAAAACAATCCAGAAAGAATAAATTGCATCATGGTTTGCAAAAAAATTTTGTATTAATTAAAAATAAGAAGCATTATTTTGAGCAGCAAATCAGCTATGAGAATGATTTCTAAAGATCATGTGACTCTGAAGACTGGAGGAATGATGCTGAAAATACAACTGCGCATCACAGGAATAAATTATACTTTAAATATGTTCAAATAGAAAATCATTTTAAATCATAATACTATTTCACAACATCACTCTTTTTCTGTATTGTTCATCAAACAAATGCAGACTGACTTTCAAAAACGTTAGCCAATCTCAAACTTTTTAACAGTAGCGTAAGTGGACTCCACTGAAAAAGAAACATACAATACGCCGTAAATAGAGGCTCATGTGAGGTTTGTTTTACCGTCTCTGCTTCTTGAGTGACTCTGCGTTTGCGTAACTCCTCCATTCGGTCACACACTTCGCTGTAGGACGTGCTGTAATACTCTGAATACTCTTGGGCCAGATCCTCGATGTTAGCCAGAGAGCCATCCTACAACACACACAAACAATAAAACCATTATCTGCAGCCTGAAAACAGCAGTGAAGAGAAAACTGTGACGTATATCCAGTGCTCAGACCAAACAACACTGGAAAGAGCAGGCTTGGGCCTTTGAAAGCTGCTTCAGATAGACTCAATAAACCTCCATGGATGTGGTTATGATGTGTGTATTGATGTTCTGGCTGGTCAGGAGAAATCAGCTTTCGCTCAGCATGTCTTCCTGCTATTGTAAGACACACTGAGACGTGACCTCTCTTGTTTACTCACTGGAGACCCAGAGGGCAAAGCATCATTTCAAGATCTGCAAGCTCATCTCCTAAAAATTTCCCCTTGAATATATTTAATACACTGAAGTTTTAGTCAACTATGTCACCATATAAACATGATCCACTATACACTTTGCTGGTGATGGGAAAGGTTTGGGATGCAGGGATTCCAGCAAAATGATAAGAACCTGCTTTAAAGCAGACAAATAAATATGGAGCATTTTCACTACGTTAAATGATGTGACAACAATGTTAAATAATTATACTGTATATACTTCCAGTACAAAATCCCTCGGTTGGTTAGAATTGCTTATAAAATGACTCATGGGACAAACAAAACACACTTGACATTTACAAAGCTGCTTGGTCTTATTTTTTATATTATTCAAGTGAACTGTCATCAACATATCAAGTGTCACATCCCCAGGCTTAAAATTAAATAACAAATAAAATGTGGAATAAAACACAAAGTAAATCCATATGCTTTCACTAAATATTATACAAAGACAAAATAAAAAACTAATCTAAAAATACTAATGCTTAAAAACCTAAAAAGAACTTAAATAGATATACAGTATAAATAGACACTAAACATCCACACAATAATACTGATATTCACAAGAATAAATAAGCAAGTTAGTAAGTAAATAATAAAATAAAATATAATAAAATATAATAAAATATAATAAAATATAATAAAATATAATAAAATATAATAAAATAAAATAAAATAAAAATCTCTTTCTGGAAGATACCAAAAATAAAAATTCCCAAGCTTACCAAGATATTCATGAGGTCTGTCCATACATGTGAAAAACTGTCAGGTGGGCTCAAATCCCCACAAATTTCTTGATCAGTGTTTGCTTCACTATCCATAGTCAAAATTATAATCTACTGCTCCAAATATAAAACTGGGTTTTAAAGACACATCCTCACAGACAACGATAAAGCCAAAATGATGTTCATCCCGTCTTCAAATGAGAAAAACATAATGCACCACTCATGGGTAAAATATTAAAGAGAAAGTATAGCAATCCGGAACACTCCTGCTGTCCTATGCATACAATGACATGCACAAATTTATATAACAGCCAGTTAGAATCAAACGGCATGAGATCCAGCACTCATATAAACAGCAGTCAATGAAACGGATTAAAAACAGAACAGAGCTGAGAGACGAGAACTATATAACTGGCTTTTAATACGGTCCAGTTGGAGTGCAGAAGCCCTGAAGGATCCCGGGAGCGCACCTGTGTGTTGATGGCTGATGATTACAGACACTGAGCAGTTTATTGAGTCTGATTAATATTCACAGACCGAGCTGCGCTGTGCTGGAGGAAGTGACACGTCCAAAGACTGACTTGGCTCAGATTTACACACATCAATGAGCCATTCAACAGCCAGACCGCCTCGGAGGACATCAACAAGAAGAGTCATTATAAAAACAAACACAACAAGCTAAATAAGACGAGCATGAGATGAGCTTTAACTGATAAATAGTCTATATGTTAAGCATACAGTCATTTATTAGCACTGCTTCCAGTATCAATGTGATTATCATTCATGCTTGAATGAATACTAAGTTATTTGACAAAAGGACAAGAGGTTTTTATGCAGTTGCTACTCTATGTGAACAGACTTTTGATTTTAACCACTTTACATGACTCACCCTAACAACCACAAAGCAATGCACTAAAGACTCAGAAAACCTTAGAAGTAACTACACAGCATTAGCTGATCACCTTAGCAACCGCTTAGAAATTCCCTGGCAACCAAACACAACAACCTAGCAACAAAAGTTGACAAACAACACTCGCATATTATTATTATAGTTTTTATTAATATTTGGAATTTGTTTCGTTTGCAATTTAATTTCCCCTAATTAGTAATTTTGTCTTTTTTATTTTATTTTACCTTTTTTGGTAATCTATATACCTAATATATATTTCTATATATCTTTATTCATTTTTATTTCAGTTTTTGCTACCTCATGTTTAACTAAAAAGAACATTAGAAATGCTGCCTTAGCAACTAAAACAAAATAAAATTCGTACAGTTTTATTTTAGTTCATATTTTTTAAGCATTGAAAATGGATGCTCTGCAGTGAATGGGTGCCGTCAGAATGAGAGTCCGAACAGCTGATTAAAACATCACAATAATCCACAAGTAATCCACACCAAACTGTGAAAACAGAATCATCATTATGGTGTTTTAAATTTATTTTTCAGCTTGTGAATGATGCTTTAAAAACACATTAATGATGGATTTCTTTATGACAAACATTCAGCTTTTTCTTCACATGTTGTTAACTGATGGACTGGAGTCCTGTGGATTACTTGTGGATTATTGTGATGTTTTTATCAGCTGTTTGGACTCTCATTCTGACGGCACCCATTCACTGCAAATGATCCACTGGTGAGCAAGTGATACATATTTCAAATTTTCAAATTATGATGAAAAAAAAAAACTCATCTAGATCTTAGTTGGCCTGCGAGTGAGAAAATTTTCAGCAAATCTTAATTTTTGGGTGAACTATTTCTTTAAACAATATACATTTCTTGTTAAAATGAAAATTTGGATGGTAAGATCTTGCAATACATCAACCACCTCCTCTAATAACATCAATACAATAAGATCAGGTGCACCTTGACGACACACATATCGAAGCACTCGGTTTAAGACACTCATTCTGCTCCGTTATACTCGTGCTGTGGTTTGTTTCTGTATTCTCACAGACACAATCTAAAAATAGAGCATCCGCTGTGAAACTCAGACCCACTGTTTGTATTTCTTTTTCCACAGTCCTCCAGAAATTTATGGAAATACATGGGAGATCTCTTTTCAAATAATCAAGGATGTCGTGGTTTAGACAGCTAAACTGCAATTTGCTAAAAATGGCTCAAAATGCAGTGTCGTCTTCAAGAAAACGCTGTCATTTAATATGGACAGAGGCAGAGGAGATCAGAGGCACAGAATAGATTCTTATACTCGTGAGATGCTTCCTTCATCCGGCTGAAAACATGCACATTCCTCCACAGGGGTCTCGTGGTCACGCTCTCTGTGACTGGCTTGACTGTCCACGAAGAGAGAACCATTCACTTGTTAAGTGACATGCCCTCCAGTCAAAGCTGTGTGAAATCTGCCCACTTTTCATTGGTTAAGATAACCAGCGATGCTGAAGAGAAAAGGCTGATCTGAGCTGCCCAACACAGCCTGCCTGTGATAAACACTTCATTATGATCCAATCACATGATCTGCTGGCTGTCTCTTATGCGCAGCCATTTCACTGCATGCAAATAGTAATTTTCAAGCCATTAAAATGAGTTATGAAGCATTTATGCATTGAAGCCACACGTACTGTATGTGTCCATAGCCACATATGAATTATGCATGGAAATCAACTACCAAGAGTCAAAGAGAGAACTCTCACAAAGCTTATGAACATGTCCCGGTCTTGTAAAAATTTAAATATTAGAATTTATAATTAATTATATAATAATATAATATATAAGTATAATTTATAATTATAATCTAATATTTATATAACACATATTATGTAATTTTATTATTAATGTATTAATTATATTTAAGTTTACATTTTAAATTCTAAATATTATATATAATAATATAATATGTGTGTATGTGTGTGAGTATATATACACACACACACACACGCACACACACACACACACACAAACACACATTTATTTATTAAATATTATTAAATTTGACACTTATACATAATCCAAGAATTTATGTTAACCACCAAGAAATGAATTCCTTCTTCAGAACATTAATGCAAATCTGAACATAAAAGCACCAACCAGTACAGATTATTCATTCAACCTTACACCAAACTCCTCAAGCCACCAGCGGGACATGAGCATGACATTTTAGTTAACAGGGTTTTAAATGAGGTACAATGTCACACCTCTCTGGACAGAATGAGAGCGTGTGAGCGGCTCGAGGGTCTCAGCGTGTGTGGAGATGACGCAGCTCATTTATCTCCTCCTCTCGGTGGAGCCGGTCAAACGGGAGACGACTGCACCTCCTCATTAACCGGGGACCCTGGGCATGATGAATGGGATGAGGGGGAATATCACAGCAGCTGTAATGGCTCTAATTCCCCGGGTTATCTGACAGCAGGACTGGAAGAGAAGCCCAGGGTCACGCCACATTCACCTCAATTAGTTTTCAACAGCTCCTGGGAGACGATATCTCAGAGAGGAATGGCTGTCGCATTAATTACATATCATACAGGCCCGCTGCCAAACTCAGCTACCTGAGGACGGCTATTTTAAAGCAATGTCCAGGCGAATAGAGTAAAAAAATATTGCATCATCATACAGTTCTTTCCCAGTTGGTTGATTAAAAAAAGAATTCCAAACATTTTTGGAATTACAAGCTTTCTGAAATGTTATATTTAAATATACAAATAAGGTATTATCTAATAATATAAGCACTTATTTGCATTTATTTTCATAATAGAAATCTGAGGACTGAATAAAGCCAGGTTCAAAAATACTTGTTGATATATTAGAGTAGGGATTTTTTATATTGTTTTTTTTTTTTTAATCAATCATTAAGTCGAAAAATACTGTCAATGGTAAGAAAAAAATAACTTTCACCATGCTTTTATGAAACAAAATGTATAAAATCAGGTGAATAGTATATGACTTAACCTCTCTGTAAAACCCTTCAGAATCAAACTGTAAAAATGTAATTAACTAAAATACATATTTCAATTAGTTTAACAGGTTAAATGCGACAGCATAAACATTTAAAAGTGTATTTTGGATGTTATCTTTCCATTATAGTCTGAAGCAACATGCTACTGTATGTAAAGTCCCAAAATCCAGCGCATGAAAAGCAATGCTTTTGTCTGAAGCATAAGGAATTATATTGAATGAACACATTTTCTAAACCAGATTTTTGTCATCACAATGATGTTTTTTAGCACGGTGCTATATGCAGTCACCAGGACATTGACGTTTCTTATTCATACTTATTTTTGGACTGGTGTATGATCAAATGAGGTGCAGACGTACACACAAGTCATATCTATAGACCAGAAGCTCACATAGACTTAAACATGGACAGATTAGAAACCACAAAGCAACACCTGGGTACTACTCAGAACAGCCAAGCTTCTAGGCAGGAACTTTTACAAGTATGATTTTCTTTAACAAGATGTTCAAAATCCAGCTTCTCAAAATGCACACATTTGCAGTCGGGACACGTTCTGGCACCAGGAAACAGGAAATGACACAAGCAGGACTTCTCCAGGATACATTTCAGCTGCATCACTGTCACTGATTAGCCCACGCACAAATGTGGAGCGCAAACGTCTTGAAAGTTTCTAAATCATGACTCCGCTATGCAGCAGGAGACCTTTCCGAGCATGTGAGGAATTTTTGGGTTACTCAAACTTTGTCTGCGGGGTTCATGAACGTGCTGAAACGCTTAAACCAGAGAGCTTCTTTAATCAAGTACATATGCTCCAATCTGTTCCTGTGTGTTTCGCAGCCACTTCCTGTCTTTAGTTCCCACACATCCTACATTTCAGCATGTAAAAACCTACATATTATTCCCTCACAATTCTCATTATCATTGCAAACTTTAATTCATCATGTTCAGAAAAAGAGAGAAGAGCAAATAATATGTTGACTTTGGAAGGTCAATTGCCAAACTTTTAATTTAGAGTAATAAAAAAAGACTCATTTTGCAATCTTGTCTTATAAATTGGACGTTCCCACAGTTTGTGGTGTTCAGGATCTGAGCGAGAACAACCGAATGAATGACAACACCTCCTAAACCATAATTAAAGCCAGATAAACTTGGACTCTCAGATTAAACAGAGCAGAACGGGGCTAGTCGTCACATGGGACGTTCTCCGAAATCGTTTATTCACTCTTGTCAAGATGATGCAAGTTGTTGTATGTTTTAAATGTTAGAAATGGGTCAGCGCTGGAAATAAACAGATGCCAGAAGGAAAAAAAACAATGAAACATTCTTACCCAAATACAGGTTTTAAAAAAAAGTAAGAGAGACCAATGGGAATTTAGTATTTAAATACATGTAAGAAACAAGACCAGTAGGAATTCTGTATGCAAATACTGAACATTCTAATGTAAGTCAGTAGGAGGTTTTCAAACTTCCATTTTTAATTTATTAAAAACATAAAGGACCCAAAGCGAGACAGAAAAAAAAGCTTAGGCAGAAAAATAATTGCAGAATTTTAAAGTTTAAAACATGCTAACCTGAAAGTCTGAGCAGCATCAGTGAAGAGATCTTAAAACTATTGACAACACATTCATTTTCACATATTCAAGTCTAATAACTCATCTAAAGCATCATGACCATTAGAACATGTCTATTTAAAAGTTCCATTGGAGAACAAGACAACCCCCCACTGAAAAGTCACACTCACCACTGTTTGAGTCGAACATGTGCTCCTCAGTCCTCGACAGGCATGTCTGAAGCTCAGTTTGACTGCTGAAACTTTCCCTGGACGCTCAGAGAACAATACATGCTGATCTGACGGAGGACTGACCCCCAACCATCCATCACACAGCGGCCGGCCAGCGGTGAGAGCAGAGGACATGAAATACACTGCAGGGTGGAGCTCTCTCTCTCTCTCTCTCTCACACTCTCTCTCGCTCTCTCTCTGTCAGAGCAGATACTGACACCACAGTTGAACAAACTCCTTCCTATGTGCTTTAAAAATGTGCGACTGTGAGGCTGCTGGGGCAGAAGCAGATAAGATTACACTGACAAAAGCTCAACAGACCTATCTTATTATCAGCATGGGTAAAAAGATACGGCCCATACGCTGCTGACGGGAGGAAATCTAATTCAGCAGGGCACAGAAAAACTGTGCAAGTTTGATATGGAGATATGAATGACACTGATTAAGGTGAATCTCACAAATAAATTTCAGGTTCATACAAAATTTAAAGAGTGATTATATTTTCATTGAAAAAAAATCAAGACTATTTTGAGGACTTAAATGTTAGCATTATATTTTGTTTTATGAAAAGAAATCTAATTATATCACATAATATAATATATTAAAATATAACATAATAATTAATTATTATATTACTTATAATTAAATTCTTTAATAATTAATATAATTATTTTTACTTGCAAATCAAAAGGAAATTTTTTTTATCAAGTCATTCTCAATATTTTATTAATATAAAATAAAATATAATAATACATTTTGCATAAAGTCATACTCAATATTTTATTAATATAATATAAAATAATAATATAAGACATTATGTAAGTCATATTTTACTTCCAAATCAGAAAAAAAAAGAAATTCCATTTTGCATAAAGAATTTTGCATAGTCATATTCTTAATAAAATAATGATAATAATAATAAATATATAACGATTGAAATATTGATTGCATAATAACTTTTTACTGCACAACAAATATGTTTTAACATTTTTTTTTTAATTATGTTTAAATGAGACTGACCCATTAGGGAACCAATCAATTGTTTGGTGAACAACTTCAGCTCACAAAGACTTGCACACAAAGAGCTCTAAACGCCAGTAGATGGCAGCAGACATCAGCTTCACATCACTGTCCATTAGAAGAGGTCTGAATGCTGGACTGACATCAGCAGTTAGCAGTATCTCCTCACACAAGCATAACCAAAACCACTAATTGCATGGTATACATTCACAGCACCAGTCCAAATCATGTGCCTCATTCATTCAATGCGTGCTGTTCTTTATAAGTGATCTAACTCAGTGAACAATTAAGTATATAGTAGGGAAAAAAAATCCTAAAATCCGGGAATATTCATAATGACAGCAGTAACTGATATCAATAAATCCCCCCCCCCAAAAGCAAATCTTGAAAAAATCAGCGAAGCAAAACTGAAACAGTATCATTTTCAGGCGGCTGCAGTGTCATCTTCACTGATTCTAATGAGTAATGTAGTTTTGTTGTGTCCTCCCGTTGTCTTTCAAACACTCACAGACATCACATTCACTTTCACAGCACTATTGATCAGTGAGACTGTGAGAGGAAGCGGATGGGAGTCTGTTTGTGCTTCTGGACATTAGATCAGTGGCAGATGGCCGGCCGGGGATCTGCATCACGTCTGTGTGTATTTGTGGATGGTGGGCACATGCCAGAGGGCACAGTGATAGCGGAGCCAGCGCCAGAAAGGGCATATTTACACACCAGTGCACCGGCAGAGAAACTGAGTCTGTCTTCTCTGGACTTCACATCTTGCTGGCTGTCTGAACTCACTCATACTGCACCAGTTCATATCTGCACTCTGCATCACGGACAGGCCACTTCTGAAATAAATACACTTCTGATTTACTATGCAGACAAAATGTCCACTATCAGACCACTTATAGAAATGAAGCTGCAAAAAGAGGTTGTTCGGAAATCACAATGAGAACATTCAAATAGGCCCACCTGTGTTATTATCAGGACACTGTAGTTTTATTCATGTTTTGTAGTTCTAACAAAGTTATTATTTCAATTTTAGTTTTTGTTATTTTAGTACATCAAGTTAAACTAATTGAAAATGAGAAATGCTGCTTCCACAATTAGCTGAACTAAAAATTTTAAAAGGTTTAATTTTTTAAATACTAAACAGTTAGTTCATTTAGTTTCTAGTAACAAAATTCTATGTTTTTTTTTTTTTTATATATATAACCCTGGCCCAGCTACGTTTCCACTTCCACTCAGAAACTTGATGAATCACATTGTAAACTATTTAAGGTCAAATTTAAAACAGGCTTTTTTTTTTTGAGAGTAAAATATGTTTTGTGTGTATATCTATATCTATATATATATCTATATATATATATCTATATATATATATATATATATATATATATATATATATATATATATATATATATATATATATATATACACACACATATATACCATTTTGATGGCATCTAAGCCATACGGGTTATTAAAAAATCTTTCCAATAATTAAAGTAATACTGTAGCTTATTTATTTCCAGTGCATAAAATAAAGTGCTCTATGAATTTTTTCCACATTGAATATCTTTTTTCATTGTTGACTTTTTCTTATTTTTCACATTATGAAAGTAAAATGGGTTGCAAATGCCATTTCATTTTGTCTTTACAAGCCAAACAGCCCGTTTCATTTTCCATGTTTCAGAAAGCGAAACACTTTTTTGGCAAAAGAAACCTGGTCTTACATTATAAACGGACTTCTAATGAATCCATCCGTTTGAGTGAGAGTCAGAGTCACACAGCTCTTGCATGGTGAACCGAGTGATTCACATTAGGGCTTGACTTTCTGTTTGTTGTTTGTTCCAGTCATCCAGTCAAGCGAGAACACATGTGACTCATGCCCATAACAGCTATCGCTCAAAATCTGGCGTGATGCTTCCAGACACTGGATATCTGGCTCTCTTGGGGTCGTACAGCCCCATGTTGGTCATGTTGTGTGATTGTGAACTCAGCGTGACCTTCTGCGTCTGAATAGCTGAAAGCACATCCAACGGGCCGCAGCTGTGCATAGAAAACTAATTCTTCATTCAGCTTATTATTTAGTTTTGCATTATGTGGCTTTAATTTTGCCCTCTTAAAAAAATCAAGGCTGATTCAGAGGATTGCCAGATGTTTGACGTTCCAGCTTCTCACACAATTACATCAGTCAACATTTCTGTGCTAATTACATCAACTAATTATAATTTATGAACCCATTTTGTGAATGCACTGCATTTTTTTGAATGCATCTTTATGTTTTGTTGCTGGTTATGGATTAAAGCAACATAAATCACCACATAAATATCCGCGATAAAACTGATAGAGCATCTGCAGCCCATTTCACTTCCATATGTATATTATTTAAATATAGCATATTCAGCAGGGGAAAATATAAGTTGTGCGTACAAGTATGAGTTATGGGAACAGATTTGGTGAAAACATCACTTGCTCACCAATGGATCCTCTGGAGTGAATGGGTGCCGTAAGAATACGAGTCCAAACAGCTGATAAAAACATCAAAAGTAATCCACACCACTCCAGTCCATCAGTTAACATCTTGCAAGTGTAAGGCTGAAGTTGTGTGTTAAAAAACAAATCCATCATCAAGGTATTTTAATTTTAAACTGTTGCTTCCGGCCAAAATAACAATCTATAATCCATAATAATGCTTCCTCCAGTAAAAAAAAAGGAGATCCCCTGTTGTCCTCTCATATCAAAAGTAAACGTGCTTGATCAGTGCAGATTTCTCTCCCAATTCAGACGATATAACTTCATCTCTGGAAAAAGCAATAACATGGATAGAGGACTCACATTTTAGCCAAAGGCAATGGCTTGAAAGTAAAAATGTCAAAATGATGGATTTTTTTTTGTTTTTTTGTTTTTTACAAAAAACACGCATTTTCAATTTACAAGACATTAACAGATGGATCGAAGTGGTGTGGATTACTTGTGGTGTCATATCAGCTGTTTGGCCTCTCATTCTGACGGCACCCATTCACTGCAGAGGATCCATTGGTGAACAAGTGATGTAATGCTACATTTCTCCAAACCTCTTCCCATGAAGAAACAAACTCATCTTCACCTTGGTTGCCTGAGGCTACGTACCTTTTCTAGCATATTTTCATTTTTGGGTCAACAACTCCTTTTAACTACATTAATGACAGCAATGTCTTTACAGAGGTGGTGCATTTTGATTAAAGATTATGTAAACAAACATTTGTACTTCATTTGGAATGACGTGCATGGTTAAGTCGTGCACTATAGCAACAGAAACCTACATTAAGTTAATTTCACATTGACGATAATAGTGACAAATGAACGAAGCATGATGCTCCCAGCGGACACGTCTTCTGCGGTGTATAATCTGAGCAGACTGTAAATAAGCAGAGCTCTGCGTTTAAGACACTGCATGTGTTTTGACCGTGATGACCTCCAGGGCAGCAGGACGGCATCTGTGTGGCCCATCTAACAAGGACAGACAGCTAAGTGAATTTTGACAGGTCTCTAGAGACAAACGGGGTTAAACAGACGTGCCTCTTTGTAACCAACTGTCAGTCACCCATGTGCTCCTGTCACACGCTGACAAACAAAAACACTTCAACCATCTCACAGAATATATGCTCGTGTTGAAATTATGGCTAGAGTTTTTCTACATCACCTTGTCACACAAAAAGGGATCTTCCTCTAGAAAAAATGCCAATATATATTTAATTCAAAGAAGCCAGCATTGTGCTCTTAAATTAGCAATGGATGAGTGACCTGGAATTCCTAAGTTTCTAAGCATGTTATCATCTCAAAGAAAACATCTCAGACTCTCACCTGCTGGAAAGTCAATAAAGTGTCCCAGTGAAAACACACTGACCTCACTTCTCAGCGACAGTGAGCCAACCTCAGAGTAACAAGTGCATCTATTGTGAAAGTCCTAATTAAGATTTAATCAGTTCCTCCCTGCCTGCAGATGTTTCCACAGAGACTCCACCGCCGAAGCATGACCTGAAGACATCTATACCATAACAAATCCTGCAGGTGACCTAACCTTGACCTGAAGCAGCTGTAATGAGAGAGAGAGTATAATCCAGTAAATCTAGCATTAATCTCATCTGACTAACCTCAGCAGATCAAAGTGGATTTATAAAAAATGAATTTCCTTTAGAATATCATGAACATTAGTCCATTTTAGTTTCTTGTTAACTTTAAAAGGATTTTGGAATCATACATTACACAACGGCAAAATTATCATAAAAGTATTGGCCACATGTTAAAATGACCACATTTTTCTCTTCAACAAGAAAATGCTGAAAATCAATAATTCGCATCCGGAGACGCATTGAGATCCTCGTATCTCTGGGAGTGAAGCATTTAGGGCCTCAAAAATGGTCATATCACAAGAAAAGTTTATTAAGAACCACAATCTAAAGTGATATTGCGATATCTTTATGTATTCTTGAGTTACAGGCATGCAAACTTTGAAAAAGAGAATATTTATGTCACTCAGATAAGTACGTTCAATGTAATTGTTCTGATAGAGGAAAAAAAGATACATTCTATCTTCAACAAAATTTGTTCTTCATACATTCCTCTTTAAAAGAAAAAGTATCAGCTGTATGCAAAGTAGGACTGCACAATAAATCGTGCATTATCATGCGAATCTAGTCAGTAAAGCCGGCTCTGTGATTAGTAGTAAATCTCCATCATGTGCTTTCAGATAGAGCGACATTTACTACACAGAGCCATAGATCACTGACAAGCTACACAATATCGCGTTCATAATCGCAGATGAATCATCTTCGATTATGAACGTGATATTGCACAGCTTTGACACTCATGTTGTTCGTGCTTGCCATGCGGAAGACAGCAAGTGGATATGAATGTGGTATTTCATGGACAGAGCAAACAAGGCTTACTTATCTAGACTTTGCTGATGATAGCGCACTACTAACAGAGTCACGAGAGAAGCTACAGCAACTTACCACCCTGTTAGAAAGATTTGCACTTAAGATCGGACTGCGGATCAACATCAGAAAGACCCAAGTGATGCAAATGAGTGGAGAAGATAAAGACCTACTGATGCCAATTACTACTGGCAACCAGCCACTCACAGATACAGACCAGTTCACATACTTGGGCAGTGTTATCGCACAGGATGGCGATGTAGAACCAGATGTAACCCAACGCATTGACAAAGCAGCCAATGTGTTCCAAAGGATGCACAACATCTGGATGTCACCCAGCATTAATACACCACTTAAGATCTGTCTCTATGTGTCCATCAAAATGGCAGGGCACATCCTGCAGCAACCAGAACAACGCCTTGCAAAATTTGGACTGACTTGGATGCCCTCCAATGGATGTCGAAGGCAAGAAAGGCCAAAGAAGATCTGGGGAAGTAACTTCAAATAGGATAAAAAGCGAACTGGCATTAAATGGTAAGAAGTTGAAACCCATGGAGGCATTTGCTATCAGTGGAAATTGCTTAATGCCCAATGTGCCCTGTAGCACTGATGGACCTAAGAAGAAGATGTACAGCTGGTCAGTGATCTATGGCTCTGTGTATTAAATGCCGCTCTATCTAAAGGCACATGATGGAGATTAACTACTAATCACAGAACCGGCTTTACTGATAAGATACGCATTATAATGGCAAGTGATTTATTATGCAGCCCTAATGCAAAGTGTCCAACATTTGGTTTTTGACCACTGAAAATGTGCCTCACTGAAATCCTCATATATCTGGAACCAAACCATATATGGCCTAAAAAATGAAACCAAAAGGAAGTTTATTTTTAAATCTAAAAGGACATTAAGATGTTTTTAATACTTCTTGAGTTGCAGGCATTTTTGAATGGTCACCACTGCCATATAATGCAACAAAGATCAAATAGAAGTCAATAGATTTGATTTTATCTTTTAATCTGAAGATCTCTGATTGAATAAACATGTAAAATTTCATGAAAATTTCAGTTCCAGATGAGTTCCAGGAATGTCATTTCAGCTTCACCTACAACTGCAAAATATCATTCTGTTTCTTCCTAAAAGAGAACCCTTGTCGTTCTCATCTAGTATTGAACGCAGCAGGCCCTGTGACGTAGGAACAAGGCAGTTCCTCTGTCTGGGGTGTGTCCTCTTGTCCTCAGCTCTGAATCGGCGCTGACTTCTCTCTGTCATCTGACCGCTGATGCTCCTCTGGGCTCGTCTTTTCCAGCACACTGCCTCTGACACCTTGATGTTGCACTTAGAAATCTTCCAGGGCTTGGCTTTTCTGGTTACACAACGTCCTTCTGGTGACACATCACCACCTCTTCACATCCCAGCAGACCCACAAATTCCTGACAACCTGCTGATCTTTCCAGAACTGTCCAATACTGTCTATATGGTTTCCAGATCCATCTGAATATTAACTTCATAGATAAAGACTAAATTTTAAATAATGCTGAGAAATCTGATTGGCTAATCATAGTATCTTACAGTCAGAAATCTGTGTATAATAGACCGCTTAAATGCTGTATAAATGTGTAGTATATTTTATATATAAGCACATTTTTATATATTTATATAATACACTTGTATAAAAACTTTATGATTATATATACACACACACACACACACACACACACACACACATACATATATACATATATATACATATATATATATATATATATATATATATATATATAAAATAGATCTTTTCCCCAAGTATATCAGTAAAATAATAAAGTATGTTAAATCAATATATATATTTATTCATTTTATATATATAATATTAAATATTATATTAAATATATATATATATATATATATATATATATATATATATATATATATATATATATATATATATATATATGTGTGTGTGTGTGTGTGTGTGTGTGTGTGTGTGTGTGTGAAATATAAAATACATAAAAATATATAAATATATGATATTAATATATTAAAATAATATAATTCTACAATCACTTTAATATTATAACATTTTATCATTTGTAAATAATTTAAATTATATTATATTTTAATCACCCACATAATATAATATAATATAATATAATATAATATAATATAATATAATATAATATAATAAATCACTTATATGAAGACAATAATTACTAGACTTGATTTATAGGACTTTTTTAATTGTAACAGCGTGATATAAAATTTGCATTTGGTTATAATGAATTTGGGTTTACTTTAATTATCTTATAATATAATACAAATCAATTCTGACTTTAAAAGCACCAAAAATCTCTTGACTAGTGACTAGTGTTACATGACATTAATTAAAAAACTAAACAAAGCAATTAAGCGTCTTTTGTCTTCACTGTGCTGCTGGCATTCAATACACATCATGAATCATGAAACAGATTGATTTTTCAGTCGATGCGTCCAGCTCTTCCCCTCCCTCCCCATGTGGCCAATTTAAGGTTGGTTGCCCGAGTGTCAGGTTTTCACTGCTTTCTGCCTCGTCAATAAGCACTGAATCAACACAAGATCCTCCAAACACACGACACTAAAACATTCAAAGAAAACTAAACACAATCTAACATCATTTTCACAAAAACATATTCCAGCACTGAATCATATCAAGAGTCATCGGAGAAGGACAGATCAAAAATATAATCACAGAGATATGATTTCAGGGTGTAGTTTTAGGGTGATTTTAACATAATAGCAGCTTTCATTTGTAGGCTGTGTTATATGCACTCACTCACACATTTAAAACAAAGCTCAATTAAAGCCAATGTGAATCACACTGCAGTCAGATAAACGTCTCTTTCTCTTTCTCTTTCTCCTTATTTAATGAGTGTCTCAGTCGTATCCCAGTCCCATCTTCAACAGCAGCACCGCTGGGCAGATTGAGATCTCAATTACCCTGCTGCGCTCCATTCATCTTCCTCTCTGTCCGTTTACTTCCTTTCCTCTCACTCCAGCTCTTTCTAATCTTCCCCTTCTCTCACTTCACAGTTCCTTTCATTTTCAATACTCTTTTTTTATTTTCCTGTTCCAGTGCAATTTCTCCTTCGGATGATAAATCATAAAACTCTCCTCAGTCACAGACGGGTTCAAGATCAAAAGCAGCAGAACAAAGGAAAAATGACACAAACACCAATAAGCAGCCAAACACATTCACTGGAGCAATATGATAAAATACATCAATGCTACATTACATTAGCTAAAATTACAATTACTTATTATTATTATTATTAAGAAGAAGAAGAAGAAGAAGAAGAAATAGTAATAAGAAATATTATTGTAATGATTAAGATATAATTATTGATAATATTGATTATAATAATGTAATAACATTTTCAGCTACAGGAATGCTGTATAATAATATATTATTATTATTGATAATATTGATTACAATAATGTAATAACAGTTTCAAGTACAGGAATATTGAAAGACAACAACAAAAATAAAAAAAAATAAAAATGGTAATAATAATAAAGAATACAAAAAAAATCTACTACACAATATTATATATTATATAAATATAATTATTTAAATAATAATTAGTTAGTCGATTGTAACAATAAATTGTAATAATTCATTATTATTATTATTATTATTATTATTAATATTCATAAGATTAAGAAAAATACACATAAAAATACATATGATCTAATAACAATAGCTCAAACTAATACATGATAATATAACTCAAAAGATTTAAACAAATAAAAATACATTAACATGAATATTAAAGATCAAAATATTGATTATTATTATTATAATTAGTAAGAAAACTAAATACAATTATTCATACGCATAACAATACATATATGATATACAATAGTATAGTTATTATTATTCAAAATTAAATATTACAAATATTTATCATCATTATTATTAATTAGAAGAAAAATATTAAATTATTCATAAAAATATAAAATACATATATGATATACAATAGTAAAATATAAATAAAAATACAATTATTATTAATATGTATTTATATTGTACTATATTATATACGCATACATATTCAGAACATTTTCTACAAGAAAATAATATTTATATTCTTATATTAGCACATAATTTAAGATTTTAAGTCTGAAGCTCAGGGCACTGAGGCGGAGAGCTGGCTAGAGAAACGCTAATGTGAGTATAGAGTTCACTTTGATCAGATTTATGCTCCCTTCATACTGAGAGAATATTGCTCTTCTGTGCAGGGATATAAGCTTTCGGCTTTAGCGAATCATCACAAACACAGAATCAGCTCAGAGAAACCACACGCGAGGCCTCAGACTTACTGTCTGCTGGCTTTAGAGGCGACTCCAGGATATTTCTGATGGCTGTTTCCTGAAGAGCAGCTTAATAACATCCTTGTCAGCCAGCTTCCCTTCTTTTCTCATTTTCTAATAAAAATGCTCAATGTGCATTTCAGTAGAGAAAACCAGATTCGCAGCAAAGCTCTCGCAGTGCGAGACAAATGCTGAATCAGTCAAACCGAACAAATCTCCTCTTTGTATGATCTTGGTTAAATAGTTGAACTTTAATGAAAAGTTAGTGGTGTTGTGGCTGGACTAAATCAAGTGCCCTCAAAAATACAGGACGATACAAAACAAACAAAATACCATCAAGCAAAAACACCAGGATTTCTGCCTTCAACCACAAACTGAGAAGGAAAAAAAAGCAAAAAAATAAAATAAAACACAAATCTTCCAATTCAAGAACAACCCTTTCTAAATGAGACGTCAAAAGTACAGAAAAGAGTATAAAGTACAGGAAAAAGTTTTAAATATCAATGTGACAAAAATAAAAACTAAATGTTCTCAACAGACCTTAGCCATAATATTTCATAGCACCTCGTTTAGAGGACAACAACACTGAAAAATAATGATGTAAAAATTATTCTCACTTAGAAACTAACACATAATGGCAAGTGACATTCATTTAAGAAAGTATTAAGACATTACAGAAAGACTGACACAGTATTTTATTATATACACACACACACACACACACACACATATATATATTCATTATATATGCATACACACATACACAATATATTCTGCAAGAAAATAATATTTATATTAAAGCACAAGAACATTTTGTGTTAAAATATTTAGCTGTAAATATATATTAAATATAGTTATAAACATTATTATTCTTCTTCTTTAGAAGGCAGCAATTGTTTGAAATATATTTCACAAACAAAATTATTCTCATGTTTCACGAATGAGTCGGTGTCATATTATTGTAAACTTTTTTTATTTTTTCATTAGTATAATGCAACATGGCATAAAAAGCTGCATCACTCACAGTCTGATGAAGACGCTTCAAAGCAGATGTGCTTCATTTTTTGTGTGTGTGTATCAAGTTATCTGTGCTGAACACGGCAAAAGGCCAAACTCAGATACCAGAGACACAGAAACTGACAGGAAGAACAAGACAGCTACTGAAACAGATGCGCTCGTTCACGCCACACAATGAGTGAGACAGAACAAAACACCAGAATCATCTTTCAGGACGTCTGGAACAATGACATCTGCAAACGCCAGCACACAAAGTCAACGTTTTCCCAATGCAAGCAAAATGAAATGCATCTGTACTGTATTAAAAGTTTCTCAGTGTATAAGGAGCATTTGCAACCCATTGCACTTACAGACCTTAACGTTACCATATCTAATGTAAGATGGTAACAGAAATCATTTTGGACGTCATAAGAGAAAATAGAGCATGCTGTGTGTCCGGTGGGAGCGTCACCTTAAAGCGAGAGCGCAGCTGTGTGATTATCTCTGTTTCCACTAGGATGCTCTTCATCCACTGAAAAACTAAATCTGGATTTTTGGAAAGACTAAAGGTAAGAGGAGAAACAAATCAGATGTGATGGCTTTTCAGTGACCATTCATCATAGTGACAGGACGTTACAGTGAGCGTACAGAAGAAGATTCATGGGGACAAATTACTTGAATTTACTGTAAAACGTCATTTATATCTGTGATGCAAATCTGAATTCTCCAGTCTTCAGTGACATGTGATCCTTCAGAAATCATTCAATGCTATAAACACTTAATTAGCTGTTTACAACATTGCTTCAGAATTGTATATTCCAAGAGATAAATTGTAAATCAACTGCACGATAATTATTTTTGTACAATGTTAGTGTTTTTATGCTTTGCACAGATCATCAAAGTAATAGAAAATAATGAGGATTGTGTGTAATTATGCATGTGCAGAATCAGTAATTATGTCTCCTGTAAAAATACGGACTCTCTTGATATGCTCTGAATCTGGCGGCAGATTCATGATTAGTGTAATTCATTTCCTTGAAACACATCTATTCGCTGCCAACATATAGAGCTAATGCCATACAGAATTAACTGCCCTGTGAATAATAAAGCTCAGCTCGGGCTTCTGGGTAACTCTAGCACTTTTAATAGGGCACATGGGAGCTATTTGACCTCGAGTGTTAACATGAATATTCTTTAGGCTTTCTGCGTCAACACTGCGACCGTTATAGAGGCGCTTAAGATCAAGCGGTTGGTTATATACAATTCCTCTGATGCTAGTAAGGGTTTTATGTGGGTTATATTTCCCTACAGCCATCTCTCAGCTACTGTGGGAGAAAGACACTGAAAATGTGATGATGCCAATACAACAGCACATTTACACTAACAGTAATAGTGCACAAAACAAACATCTTCACTTCCCACATTCAATATTCGTCAGATCCCACAAAAGCATAAGGCTTCCTGACAATAATATTTAAGGAGATGTTACATTAGGTAAAAAAATATGACTTCTCTCATTATTTGTCTCACTGGGAGACTTTGGTTTATCTTGGAAACACAAATTAAGATATTTCTAATGAAAGCTGAAAGGTTTATCCTTCCCTCTATTGAAAGTCACTGAAAATCATTGAAAGGTGATTTAGTCATAAACTGGAGCTCATTAACATAAGACCGCCCCCACCCTCAGCCATCCCTGCTGAATGCTGGTATAGTATGCAGAGGGTAGCCAATCATAACAGAGGTCATTTACATATTTGTAAACATATAAAGTTGCACTTGGTTTAACTTAGAATAGCAAAAAAAGACTGTTAAATATCAGAGAGAATGGTCATGAAAAACTAAAATGTAGGAGTTTTTTTGGAAATCTCTGGTCTTTCTTTGACTGATCTTCATGTCAAATCAATGTTTCTGGAAGGATGCGCCCACATGATGCACCGAGCAGCTAAATGTCAAAGGGTCAGACATACTGCCATCTCAATGCATTTGAGCTCGTGTTTTTTTCTCGCTGTGTTTATCAGGGGCAGGAAGTCGACTGCCTTCACATGACGGCTTTCACGTACAAACTCAATGCACTCTCTAAAACACACACCAGAGTTTGTTTAAGATAAGTCATCTTGCATCTTTTTCATGTAAACCCAAATGCATGAAATAACCCAAATGCATGAGATAAAATATACCACTAAAATATACTACTGTAAGTAATACCAATAAAACTCAAAGATCTTTTAGATTCACTGAAGTTACAGAGATCTTCTACTTTGCAGTATACTTTCATGCCTCCATTAGATTGGAATTTGAATATTTGGAATTTTAAAGAAGTTGCAACAGAAATGTTCCAATCTGACATCATCCTCCAGGAAGTGACATCATTTTGGAGGGAAAACAGCAGCACGATTACGATTGAATATTATCAATGGATTTGACTGCCTAGCTGGGGTTTAAAGACATAATATTCAATAATATTTTTAAATTGACTGCACTGACAATGGATGAACTGACTTCATAATTCATGAATCTGCAACACTGACTCTTATTAAACTGAACTGCTGGGAGCTGAATAATGAAACTATATTTTAAGGAAATCTGCAACATTGACACTGGTGAGTTTGCTGTTAATTACTGTGAAGCTGCTTTAAAAAACCTGTATTTTATTAAAATGGGATGTTTTATGGTGTTAGTTGCTATGTGTCAATAGACCATGCAATCCTGTTCGATTAAATTAAATGAATCAGTCTCATAAAATTGACATTTCTAAAGATTTTTAACAAAGCAAGACATTTACCTTGGCTTAAGAGAGTTTAAAAGGTACAGCAGAAAAGAATTGGCCACCAGACAGTCATTTAAGGACACGTGAAGATAGAGTTTCATTTGAAACGTCCATTCTGCTTTATATCTGAACATCTGAGCCGCCCACAGCAGAAATGACAAAGAGCCACATGGGAAATAAATGACTGTAAATCATGTTAGTGTGTTTAAGCCTCTGTGCCGGAGAGCAGAGTTCATATAAATCACTGACCTTATAAAATAAAGCTTAAAATAAAGTCCTTCTGCATGAGTTCAGTGAGTTTAGTCACATGCACATTTTACAATAAACTCCAACCCATCCACTCTAAAAAGTTATTTTTTTTTTGAAAATTATTGGAGTATATTTGACTAGAAATATTAGTTTTTCTACTTAAATATTTTACCTCAAAGTATTAAGTGGCATTTCTGTCCAACTGTTTGTGAAATGAACTAGCCATTTTCAACCAAAATAAGTCAAATGCAACGATAGAAAAAATATATTTTTTGAAGTTGTAAATATACAGTATTGTTCAAAATAATAGCAGTACAATGTGACTAACCAGAATAATCAAGGTTTTTCGTATATTTTTTTATTGCTACGTGGCAAACAAGTTACCAGTAGGTTCAGTAGATTCTCAGAAAACAAATGAGACCCAGCATTCATGATATGCACGCTCTTAAGGCTGTGCAATTGGGCAATTAGTTGAATTAGTTGAAAGGGGTGTGTTCAAAAAAATAGCAGTGTGGCATTCAATCACTGAGGTCATCAATTTTGTGAAGAAACAGGTGTGAATCAGGTGGCCCCTATTTAAGGATGAAGCCAACACTTGTTGAACATGCATTTGAAAGCTGAGGAAAATGGGTCGGTCAACACATTGTTCAGAAGAACAGCGTACTTTGATTAAAAAGTTGATTAGAGAGGGGAAAACCTATAAAGAGGTGCAAAAAATGATAGGCTGTTCAGCTAAAATGATCTCCAATGCCTTAAAATGGAGAGCAAAACCAGAGAGACGTGGAAGAAAACGGAAGACAACCATCAAAATGGATAGAAGAATAACCAGAATGGCAAAGGCTCAGCCAATGATCACCTCCAGGATGATCAAAGACAGTCTGGAGTTACCTGTAAGTACTGTGACAGTTAGAAGACGTCTGTGTGAAGCTAATCTATTTTCAAGAATCCCCCGCAAAGTCCCTCTGTTAAAAAAAAGGCATGTGCAGAAGAGGTTACAATTTGCCAAAGAACACATCAACTGGCCTAAAGAGAAATGGAGGAACATTTTGTGGACTGATGAGGGTAAAATTGTTCTTTTTGGGTCCAAGGGCCACAGGCAGTTTGTGAGACGACCCCCAAACTCTGAATTCAAGCCACAGTACACAGTGAAGACAGTGAAGCATGGAGGTGCAAGCATCATGATATGGGCATGTTTCTCCTACTATGGTGTTGGGCCTATTTATCGCATACCAGGGATCATGGATCAGTTTGCATATGTTAAAATACTTGAAGAGGTCATGTTGCCCTATGCTGAAAAGGACATGCCCTTGAAATGGTTGTTTCAACAAGACAATGACCCAAAACACACTAGTAAACGGGCAAAGTCTTGGTTCCAAACCAACAAAATTAATGTTATGGAGTGGCCAGCCCAATCTCCAGACCTTAATCCAATTGAGAACTTGTGGGGTGATATCAAAAATGCTGTTTCTGAAGCAAAACCAAGAAATGTGAATGAATTGTGGAATGTTTTTAAAGAATCATGGAGTGGAATAACAGCTGAGAGGTGCCACAAGTTGGTTGACTCCATGCCACACAGATGTTAAGCAGTTTTAAAAAACTGTGGTCATACAACTAAATATTAGTTTAGTGATTCACAGGATTGCTAAATCCCAGAAAAAAAAAATGTTTGTACAAAATAGTTTTGAGTTTGTACAGTCAAAGGTAGACACTGCTATTTTTTTGAACACACCCCTTTCAACTAATTGCCCAATTGCACAGCCTTAAGGAGCGTGCATATCATGAATGCTGGGTCTTGTTTGTTTTCTGACAATCTACTGAACCTACTGGTAACTTGTTTGCCACATAGCAATAAAAAATATACTAAAAACCTTGATTATTCTGGTTAGTCACATTGTACTGCTATTATTTTGAACAAAACTGTACATACATTTTGAAAGAACATACTATTTCACTCATTTTACTTCACAATTTCATATTTAATTCAATTACTTGCTTTTTCTTAGAAACTAGTGAATTTCCTAACTACAAAGTGAAAATTGTTTCAAGTAAATGCAACCATACTCTTAAGTTATAAATAAAACAAAGATTATTAGTGTAGGTTTTCACCCCAAAAATAAAAAAATACTTTAGTCTTTTAACTTAAATATATCATGTTTAATCCAATGTGTTACTTGCCTTTTTTTTCATTTGTCAAATTTTAAAGCATTTTCTGAGTAAAAAGTTTCAAATTAAAATTTTACATTTAAAACAGCCATAATGTAAAAAGCTCAAACCGAAGATTATTGTAGTATGTTTTACAAGAAAATACTATTTTTGTGTTTCTTTGCCAAATTTTCATGTTAAATTTAATGGTTTACTTGCCATTTCTTTGTGTTTATTTGTGAAATTTACATGTAATTTATGAAAAAAAAATATTCAAATTAAATCAAATGCAACCACACACACACACACACAAAAAGATCATTTGAATTTGTAAACAAAGATTATGGGTGTATTTTACATGAAAATACTATTTCAGTCTTTCTGCTTCAAAATATCAGTATAAAGTGTCTTATATTTTCACAAATAACAGTAAGTGTAGCTTGTTCTGTTTGCTAAAATAACAAAAAATCATTTTAATAAACATATCCTGCAACTACATTCCCATAAGCACTCTAGCCCCCCGTCACGACCTCTCTCCTCTTCCAGCAGGGTTGTGATTTCGTGTAGCAGGGCGTCGAGGTCGTTTCACCTCTAGGGACGAAGGGTAAGCTGTATCAGCAGTGCCGTCAGCTCTGTGTGTGAAACGTCTGAAGTTAGCATCCCCACCAATAACTCGCTCCAGGGTTTGTTTAAGGCCCCGAGGGGTGCTCCATGGATGGCGTGCATGTCAGGAGTGTGGCAGGTGCATGGCCTTTAGCACTCTGTGTGTTGGCTGGATAAACTGCTCTATTTACTGTATTGCCAATTAACAGCTGAGCTAAATATATAACCTGATAACAGAGTGTTTGGGGAGGTGGCTGATGCCAGCCGGAAATGACTAGGGCCAAAACATACTCTATGTGAGTAAATAAACGTAAATGATTGGACAATGTGTTCCATTGAGACAAACCTGAAGAGGGCGTTGTAGTTACTGTCACATTTCTGAGCCATTAAGTTGATTTATTATTCAGATTTCTAGCTAATTATTTGAAAAAAAAAAAAAAAAAAAAAAAAAAAAAAAAAAAAAAAAAAAAAAAATATATATATATATATATATATATATATATATATATATATATATATATAAACTAATTTCATTTAAGTGTTTATGACTTTATAAATTATAGTTAAGATTATATATATATATTTTTTTTCATGGCTTTTTTTCCCTTCAAACTTGTCGCTGTTTTGTGACTAACTTTTTCAGTTGGTTGCACGAACACATGATTTGGTCGCAATTCTTCATTGATTCATTGATCATTGGATTAATCAATGCATGCTTTTATCATAGTTTATAGTTACATGGAAACAAAATAGTTTAACTTTCAAAGCATTCTTTTTCATCAGTATAATTTGTGATTAGAATTTTCAAATTTGCGATCTTGTCATGTTTTACAAAAAAAAAAGATAATTGCTTTTTTTGCTTACATAGATCTACACACCTTTCACTTTTTTAAATACTAAAACATAAGATGGATTCATTCTTAAATAAAAAGCACAACAACAACAACTATTTGGTCGCAGTCTGGAGCCCTGTATTATAAATAATGGGAAGCTAACTTGCCCTTTTTTGAATGAGACCTTAAATGAGACTTCAATTAAAAGTTCAGGTAAAAAAACACAGAAAGCAGACTACTTTTAAGATGCACATACCATTTACTCGTACTCTATAAATGATAGAGGAGGATGGAGGGCCGAAGTCTCCATTACTGTCCCCTGAATAGAGAACAGGAACATGAACACCTCCTGATCACAGTGAATTGAGGTGAGAGATGAAGGTGTAAGATTGCTGTAAAAAACAGCACGTCTGATACAATGTTCCAGCATCTTGTCTAAAGCACATGCTGAGATATTCTCATCTCCTCTCTTCTCAAACCAATATGGCTTTCTTTATTCTTTGCAACAACTTCACAGCGCCTTTTTATACACTGAAGGTAAATTTAAATGGACAATATCAACTTCCAAATATGACAAATAACTGAAAGCACCAAAAACTTTACCAGTAACAAAAATCACAGATATTCAGATTCTAAAATCTAGTCAATTAGTCTAATAATAGGTCAATATTAATTGACCTGACTAAAATTTAGCAATTTTGAAGTGCTATGCATTTTATAAAGAACAAAAATCATCATATAAACCACCTCTATGTTTACATAACATAAATCTGGTCATTCTGCAAAACTGACACCATTTTAGCCACATGATGCTGGTATAAATAGATATAGAATGTATTTTTTTTTAAAGTGACATCATAAATGATCTCTGACGCAGCACAAGCAACACAGAATCTATCTGCACGAACATGCACTACATATATTCAGAAAGCATCATCATAATAGCCTTCAGCAATCTTAGAGGAGGTGATGAAGTGAAGTAGATCTAATGTTCACAGCATCTTCACAGGCCATCATGATTGTGTTGTGCTGCAGATCCAGAAAAAGAAGAGATCTGGCATCCTGCAGACATCAGCTGCTTTTCATTTCAGGGCCTCATGGCTAATTTTAGCACAGGACTCGCCCAAGCTGATGTATGTTTGTTTTCTCTCTCTCGGGCTGTAATTGGTTACAAACAAACAAGGACAGAGCGCAGCGGGAGGCTGGATTAGATGCTGGGTGTTTTGCACTCACTCTCATGAGGGCAAATTGGAGAGATGGGAGACCTGTACGACCCCTGCGCATCCACAGAGTCCTTCCAGACAACAGACGTGTGACTGAACTCAAAACAAACCAATTATTCTCAGCGGGAGCTGAAAACTGAGACTGATTCAAGGATCATGGAGCAACTAAAACACTATCCTACCACATACTGTATTATTACATGAACATCAGATTATTATTATTATTATAGCATTATAATTAATTACTATAGTACTGATTAATAGTTTCATCATCATTGCCCCTAAATTAGTAAATTAACTTCCTATAAATCATGGCTGCAGCACTTATTAAAGTGTACGTAACAAATCCAGCTCAATCTCGAAGCCTCCACGTTCTGTTGCACTCTGTTCATCTCCAATAAAATGCCATTTAAAAGCAAATTGGCACAGGCATTACTAGAAAAAAGGCCTTGTCAGACATGCAAAAATATTCATAAAATATCAAATTATAATTTTGTGCAGCTGATTCACTGCACAGATGAACTGTATTCAGATGAGGAAGGAGAAAGCAACATGAATATTCATCTGGCGAAAATGGGCCAGAAAGATAATAGTGCCAGCAGATGTACAAACACTCACCAAATCAAAATGTATCATTTACACGTCTCGTTCAACACACAGGATCCAAAAAACAAAATAATCCACTCTTTAACCGTCTCCCACATAAGCAGCTTTTCTCAGCTCTTTCAAGAAATCAGATGCCTACAAAACAGTATGTAACTTATCGTTTAATCAGAAGAAACTGACTGTTGGCACAGAAATACTGACTGAAATAATCCTTGTGCTGTAAACTGAAATTATTCGTTAAAATAATATGGAAAAATGTGACCTCAAGAGCACATTCATTAGAAATGGACAAATGTCCTGGTTTTAAATGGTACACGTCATCTCAAGAGTGCGGACAGAAGAGCAGACTAAGTCACATTAGGATTGTTTTAAAGGGATAATTTGCCCCCCAAAAAACTGTTCTTGCATTTATTAACTCAACCACATTGTTCAAACCCATGTGACTTTCCTCATAAATGAATAATATCACAAAAAGCATCATGAAATGAGTTGTGAGCCACATTCCAAGCAGTGTTGTTATTGTTAACTAAAGCTAATTGTCATTAAAAAACCTTAATAAAAATGTTTAAACAAAAATAAATAAAATTAAATAAAATAAAACACAGTAATACAATTTTAAGCTATATTTTAATGTAAACTATATTTAAAAAATGTTTGAAAATGTTTCTTTGCCAACTAACTGAAACTTTATCTCAAATAAAAACTAAGCTAAACCGAAAAATAACATTTCTAAAAATTAAAAAAAAAAAATTCTTGGCAACTAAGAGAAATGAAAGTTTAGATGAATTTCAAGCAGTAAGGTTTTACTAACAGCTAGCGCCAGAGCAAACCGTCTTTTGGTGTAAAAATATTACTGTCAGGATTTACTAAAGACAAATTAATGCTGGAAAGTTGTGGAAAGTTATTTTTGCACCTGACCTTGTTGAATATGCATTTGTAGGAGTTTTCCTTTCAGATGCAAAACTTATGTAAGAAAGTATTAAAATTAATCACAATGGGATTTACCAATGTTTTTGCTCATTTAATTACTGTTATTTGTGCATGCCTTAAACTATTTGTGCTTTATATGGCTGCAATTACTGCTGCTAAGAGGAGGTACCACAGAGAATAGAGAGCGTGTGGTAGAAGGGAGAGGGTTTCTATCATTACATATTCATTTATTTGGAATCCCAGAAGAACACATTATCCCATCATAAAGTTTGCAAAGCCATGTTATTTTTAACTTGCTTCAAGAAATAAAAGACGTCTTTGAAACCTCAACTAGAAGTCACACAATACCAGGTTTATCAAAACTTCTTGCAAACATTCATTTTTTGCCCTCCAGTTTCTTCTCAATGTACTGTGACTTCTCTATCTGCGTATATGCTAATTTGCACAGTGCTTGATATATTTTGTTGGCCAATATGAGATGATGTGCATGCGTTTTTTAATTTGCGCATTAATTTGTGCATCACCAGCAGAAAATTTTCATGCCCATCTTTATTTGCCTGGTTTAGTAAAACTGGTCCTAAAAACTAAAAAAAAAATAATTATATTTTATATTTTTACTATTTTAATTTTTTTTTTAAATCTAGAGAGAGCATGCATACATGCATGAATACATAAATATATATACACATGCACAATTAAATCTCACATGTCGCCTCTGGTTTGCTTAGTTAGGGATTAAAGAGAAACAAAACTTGACCTGAACTGAAATTAAGACACTATTGTCTTTTGAATTTATTTTGTTTTTACATTTGTCTAAAATAAAATTCAATACTTCAGGTTAAGGATTTTAACAGACTTCTAACCCTACGAGGAACTGTAGTAGTGCTGCATGAGATAGCAAAACACACGTATGAAAATCACGAAGGCAAGTCTGGGAAACAGATGATGTGTGAACAGTGGGGAATGTCATTTTACATTTTATTTATCACTTTATGTGATTAAGAGGACAACCCCCCGTCCACCCATCGCCCAGCGAGATAACTAATGATTGCGGCGCTTTGACGTGATGCTAAGTGACAGATCCAGCCGCAATTTACCGCCCTAATGAGTGTTTAATATGTGGTGGTGTGAGAGAACCTCCCAGAGGGCTTCCACTCGTGTTTCTACCGCCGATAAGCCTTCATTTATCACCAATTAATGCAGCTTCCCCCCAGCAGCATCTCGTGCTTCATCATCAGTGTAAGCCCACCGGACAGCTGTCCATCAACATCAGCGACCGGCTGACAGAGGAGGAAAAAACAGCCCGGTGTGCACGAGATATTATGAATGACAGATGCAAAATCACGCTGATCTCTGAGACAGATGGAAGATGAGACGGAAGGGTCATGGGACGGGGGCGACGAACAATGTCATACACGGAAATTCAGCCGCTCTGGTGAGGGGAGGCGGCACCTGGCTGTCAATTACAACATCAATAATTAAAATAGTTGTAGGTCCCATTAGCAGGGATGTACTTCCATGAATAGTTAATGGTCCTTGCAGGCACTTTCACCACGTGTCCTTGCGAGGTAAAGTACACTCTCTGCAAGACAGAAATAGTGTCCCAACATGGCAACCTCTCTTAAACAGGAGAGCTTTTCCACAGAAAGAAAACTTGCCATCATGAAAGCCAGTGACAGTCCTGCTTTGTGCTGTTTTTGTACAATCCTGATGCTCAGCGTTTAGAAACTGAAAGGACAAGAACACAGAGGACGTCTCATCACAGAGGAATGACAGACATCTGTGAATCTCACAAAACTTGTCAAGGACTCATTTGTGTCATTTTTCACCTCTAAATCTAAGAAAAGAAACAAGAAATTGTATTTTGCTCATAGATAAGGAGGTTTCTTTTGCATTGAGATGTCACTTTTATATATACTCCTAATTCATAACTAGTTGGATAAATTCAGCTGATATTTGGCCATTTTGAGAGTATTATTATTGGTTAATTAGTCTAGTTGAATTTTCTTTTTACAAATACTTTTGAGGAATACTGACTAATGTGATGATGTGTTTACGTGTGTGTGTGTGTGTGTGTGTGTGTGTGTGTGTGTTTACAACAGCAATACAACAGCAGTACAATATATGTTACATAAATTCTGTAAAATATTTCAAACACCATACTTTTAAATGCTAAAATGTGTGTGTGTGTGTGTGTGTATGTATATATATATATATATATATAATTATATATATTTTTTTTAATTGAAATTAACAAACTAACAAATGGTCCTTAAAATTGGCTTCACTTTTGTGCAAAATAGAATTTAGTTTTTTTTTTTATTTTGAAAAAAAAAAAAAAAAAAACTAAACTTTTCAAAATACTATTTCTTACTTCTTTATTTTGGGGGAAAAAAAAATTAAAATAAAAAATATAGCAACCAACAAACAAATTAGGCTAATTAATACTAAAAATAGGCTTTAATTTGTCCTGCAAATTGCTTGTGTTATTGAGGTGTAAAACACAACCTCAGCAAGTTCAGAGAGATTTATGTGTAAAACTGTCTCAAAATTATCCATCTAGAGTGAGAAAACAGCAGGACAAAGCAAGAATCTGCTCATTCGAAGAAGAGACAGCTTGAATTCCTCTCATGTCAGAGCTTTTCATCCGAGTCAAACCCCTTTAACTGCACAGAACCCCTGTCAGCAACAAAAACACGCTGTGTTAGATAAAACCCTCTTCCCTCACAGGCACATTAAGCCCCATGTGAAGTCAACTTCACTTACAGATGGATGAAATGAGCTGTTCGAAAGACAATGCAGATGAGATTCTGCATTAGAGCAGAATTAAGCCTCACCAAAGCAAGGACTGTGAGATTAGAGACACAGACTCATGTTGGCCTACACAGAGCGGGGGGAAATGATGTCAGCACACAAACATCAGATTAGAACTGTACTGCATCAATGTTAACCACAGCAGACCATACATCTGTGCTGTCCAGACTCAAACCCGTCTCAGATTAACAGAGCGAGTACACTGCTGAGCTCCAAAACGCACAGCAATCAGCAATCCAGTTTATCTGAGCTGGTCTGAAACTCATCCTGAAACTCCTCCTCCTCACATTGCATTAGAAAGAATAGGATATTTCATAAGAAAGAATTCCATATCATTGTCTCACGTCTCTGAACAGCTGTCACAGATCATGAAGACACAACCGAATCCTCCTAAGTCTTCAAATCATGATTATTACATTTCTTCTAAGAAATGAAAGTACTATTTCAGTCTTTCTAAATTTAAAAAAAAGTATATTTTATTCGAAGTGTTGCTTGTCATTTCGGTGTAATTATGTATTAATTTTACCAGCCATTTATTGAGTTATTAGATCTAGTTCTCCTTTAATAACACTCACTGAATCGACCTGTTAACTTGCAAACAAGACTGTATTTCTATCCTGGCTGAGGAACTGTGAGCGTGATGTTATTTGGACATAAAAACAGTGATGTTCCAACCCTATTTTGCCACTTATTAAGCAAACAGTGTTCGAGAACTTCCTGAATTCCCCCGAATCACAGCAGCTGCTGTTTCCACACAGGGATTACTACGATCACTGGTTTATTTGCATTTGTTTAGCTCTCAGAAGAGTTAAGCTCCCTCAAGCCACAATCAAAATGCAAATCCAAATTGATATGAAGCGTGACCAATGGGAATTCCATGCGTTAGACTGGGGAAAGAGGGATAAAAGGCCATATCTAAACTTTTCCTGATCTGTAACGCATCAACTGTCCATCACAGGCTGACTGAAACAGAGCTGCAGGAATGAGTCCTAAAAGACAGAGACAAGTTTATATGGATCCATCACGCGTTTTTGGTTAAATGCATGAAATAAGGTCTGGTTAAAACAAGCACAAGATATTTTCATGTTTTATTCTGCAACATCAGTAATACCCCACTTGTGATTTTTTTTAAGCATTTAGGTGTTGCTTACTTGTGGTTAAATGAGACTATAGGATATTGTGGACATCACATTACACATAACAGGTTAACTTCACTAGCCAATTTTACATTTACTATTTGCAAAAACATCAACCAAGAAATCTTCTGCAGATTGTATTTTATAAGAATCATAAACCGAGCTTATTTTCTGTAAAAATTATATTTTGAGTAAGTGCAGAAGTGCATGATGCTTACTCATCTCACTAGCACAAAAACAGTTTTAGTATTTCTCAAAATGAATAAAAAGGTGAAAAGAAAACTCAAAGCAAACTTAAATAACATAAGTTTCCTTTTTGAATTGAATCGCATGTCTTTGCTTCTGACCTTCAATGATCCAATTCAACTGCAGAAATAAGCATGACTTTAAACTGACATTTACTTCAGCATGAGGCTTTTTTACTTTTGCTGTAAAGTCTTTTAATTTTGCCAAAATATACCTTTATGGTCTAGTCCAGGCCAGATGAGAAAGTGTAATGCAAAAGTGAACTAACACATTACTTTCCACAATGCAATTAGTTACTTTTTTCTGAGTAATGCTTCTTTCCTCAACACTGCTGTGATGTAAATCAATGAGATCTTGTTAATAGTATTGTAGACTTCTGACATAAATATCAGTATTCAATCTATATCTCCTATAATTAGTAATAATTAGTGAGTTGATATGTAATTGCATAGTTTTATGACCAAAGCTCTGT
Source organism: Carassius auratus (assembly GCF_003368295.1). NCBI lineage: Eukaryota > Metazoa > Chordata > Actinopteri > Cypriniformes > Cyprinidae > Carassius > Carassius auratus. Next base: position 25,015,430 of record NC_039259.1, on the reverse strand, counting down.
AAACATATAATGCAATACAACAAAATGATGATTGAGAGATGAACAAATAAACGTTCCTCAAAACCATGAAAATTATGTTTGCAAAAAATGAAATGCATACAATCCAGTAAACCTTGCTTCAGTATAGTAAGTGTTCATCTTGAAATGTTACTGGCAATATAAGAGTTACTCATGTTTAATTTCTAAAAATCAGTAAAGAAGCTGGATGCTCGTACATAATACTAAAAGGCCTATTAATTGCAAAAAAAAAAAAAAAGACTTTAAAAAAAAATCATTTAGAGGCCATAGAAATATGATTAGGCTGGTTTTCTAGAGTTAAGGACATTAAAATGCATTGAAATTGAAACTCAGCTGACCCACTTTCCATAAGGAGCATAATAACTATCTATTTAAAAAAATCATGAACAGGTAGGTTATCGAAGATCACTAAGATAAACTAAGAGGAACTATACAATGCTCAGACCCAACAACGAATCTTTCATAACTGCGGCAGCATAAACGCTTCACACACACTGTCCTGATTCCATCACTGTAAATATCATCATTTATCTAAATGTTTCTCTTTAATGGTGCGGCCTGGCTCTTTTTCAGACCTACAGCGTTTGTTTGTGATGAGACGCAGACTGCACATCTGCGACGCTCAGATTCCTATCGTGTGAGCGACTGAAGACTCTCGATTTGAGCTGAATAAGAAAGGTCAAAGTATCAGCGGTGTGTACAGAAGTACGGGTGGCCATTTATAATTCAGTAGCTCCAGTCTGGCAAACAGAGAGCGCAGGAGTACGTCAGCGAGGGAGAAGATGACAGAAAATCCCTGTCCTGATGAAAGCGCAGATGAGAAGTCACGCGTCGCGCCTGCATCCTTCTACATAATTATATCAGAGGCGTGTGATGACATCCAGAGGATCGGCAGAAGTTTCAACAAATCATTAGAGTGCAATTGGAAAGCATGAAATTATAGTAGACCAGTGGATGGTTTATGAAAGTAAGGAGTGATTTCAAATGAGATGGAAAGTGGTGGTTGTGATGATGCTTTAGAGCAGGGTTTCATGAACACTGGGAACAGAACTTGTGCTGGGGTTTGGTTTAGATTTACACACTCGCATAATTTCCAACAACTGAATAAACTTCAAACAAGTTCACAGCATTTCACCTGCGTTCCACCAAAAATAAAACTTGAGGATTTGAAAAGTTAAACTGCTAAAAGCTGCTAAACTTTCATTTTTTTAAGATTTACAATACAAGTATAATTATCATATATATATATATATATATATATATTTTTTTTTTATCATTTAGTTATAGTACTTGTACATTCTGTCTCATTTTTATAATTTGAGTTAAACCATGCATTATTATTAAATTTAATAGGGTTTCTTAAAACTGTGTAAATGTAATGTGAACTGAGACATCAGTTTTAATCTCTCAGTCCACATTACATTTGTTTTACATAAGTAGTAATGTAAAATATAATGTGAATTATTATTAAATATTGTTTTTATTTTACTGAACAACTGCAAATCGTTTCCTTCATTTTCAACAGTTCCTTCTTTTTTTTTATAATTATAGTTTAATAAAAAATAATAATTACTACAACAACAACAACAACTAATATTAATTCATTTGATACGGCTCCTAAAACACCAAAAAAAAAAAAAAAAAAAAAAAAAAAGAAATAAAAATAAAATAACAAAATATATATCAGAGAACCACAAACATGCAAATGTGTTGTTAAATTACTGAAATATTTAATCAAAATCTCCTTCTTTAGCAAATTTATCGTCTATGGTGCCCATAAAAATACCTGCCCTAGATTAAATGTAGTTTTTCTTGAATCACACGCAATAGGCCAGTTGGTCCCAGAGCGAGGGCATCAATAATTACGGTAAAGTGACCATAAACTATAATCTCTGACCTGTGCTACTGTAAAGTCAAAAGGCATTGTAAAAGCAGGCAATTCTGCATTTATTCTGCTATGTTATACATGCATTCTGAACACTTACAGTCAAGATGTGCAGACAGCTCTGCATTTAATCCCCAGACCTCCGAACACTGCAGCGGGTTTGTCTTAGTTTAGCTTTGAGTCTCTACCACACAAATACATCTGGATGAAGTTAGAGCCATGAAAGTTGGAGCAGCTTCTTTTAAGATTCATTCATGCTATGTGACCTGTATCAGACGCATTTGAGAAACCCAAAGAGTTGGGTTTCTTGCACGCAGCCTGTGGAGGAAAGAGCAGAACAGCTGCTGTCGATCAGATGCTTAAAATGCCTGAGGATTCATCTATACCGCAGTATATAAACACCTCAACGGCAGTGATAAGTGATAGTAGCAACAAAACATGTCCTGCTATGGTTACTGTTATTATAATGACACACACAACATAAGCTCTCAATTAAAGAAGATTTCACATGAATCCAGAGTGAGCTCATTAACTTCCCTAATAAATGTTCCTGGTCTTACTGCACACATTATTCAAATGAGAATAAAAAAAGGATTTGGAATCAGTCATCAACCACAAAGCTGCTCTTAATTTTCGTTAATTGGAATTAAACTAAAATAGAGCTAAAATATGGAAATTCTGTACAACAGCGAAAAAGAAACAAATTATAATAAATAAATACTGTTTGCATGTGCAAACAAAAAATAAAAAGATTACAGTACTAAAATTACTAAAAATAAAATTATCAATGAAAGCTAAATAGATCTGAATAGAATTGGAATAAAAAATTAATAAGTGCTGTATAAATACGATTAATCGCATCCAAAATAAAAGTTTTTGTTTACATAATATATGTGTGTGTGCTGTGAATATTTATTATGTATATATAAATACACACACATACAGTTTATATTTGAAAAATATTTACATGTATATATTTAAATACATATAATTTATATTATATATAAATATATTTAATATATAAACAGCATATTTTTCTTAAATATATGCATGTGTGTATTTATATATACATAATAAATATACACAGTACACACATGTATATTATATAAACAAAAACTTTTAAAATGTAAAAAATAGAAAAATTAAATTAAAAAATAAATCATCAATATTATGGTAATGCCAGAAGCACACAAAAAAAAAAAAAAAAAAAGAAAAAAGTCAAATTAAAATGAGAACTTAAAATCTAAATATTTTTTAAAATTGGAATATAAACTAAAACTGTAATTGTATACTATAACTAGTATACTATAAGATATTATATCAGTGACAGTAAAGTTAACTATAATTATATAATAGTAATGGTAAAGAATATACTATAATTAATACTATAATAATACATAAATAATACTAAAATAACACCACACTAAACACCCTCTCAAGGCAAACACAAAACTTAGATCCAGAATAGAAAAAAAAAATAATAAGATTTTGAATAGAAACAAAGTATATCACATTATACTGATCTCAGTCCTAGACTGCAAAGAGAGATTCAAGCCACTGAGTTTGTATTTTTTCAGATTCGTTTTGTTTGAAATCCTTTAAAGCCTCTCAGTGAACATACAGGAAAGTAGAATAAATTGTCCAGGGAAAAATAAGTCTGGAGACGTTTATAAATCTGAATGTACGTCATTTAAGCAGCATCTCTAAATAATGTGTAGCAAAGTCTGCGGAGCTCTCGAGAGTCTGGATCAATCTTTAATGTCAAGAGCTGTAGAAGACATTGATATTAATCTGAATCCTGCTTCATTTAGCAAAGATTTTATTTCAAAGGTGAATTTAGCACCTGAGGTGAGACTGACTTCAATGAAACAACCAATACAATCTCAGCATGTCATCAAGACTCGGTTAATGAGCTGATGAAAAGCAGCTATAGGCCCGGCCAATTAACCCTCTGTCTGACGAATAGCAGCCCTTCTGCAAACTGTCACACGGGCGACGACTGCTTGAATTCATTAGCGTTTCATGAGATCTATGGTGTCATGCGGTCTGTGTAGTGAATAGCAGATGAATGTGAGTGTGACCTTTAATTTCTGCTGCGCCTCAAGATGGAAGAAAGAAGAAAGTGGGTCATGTGATCCGCTGTATTTCATGCACGTTCATTTAAAATGACCTCTTGCTTTGTGCATGTGCAATTACTCTCGGCACGTCCTGGCAGATCTTGTGTGTGATGCAATAAAGAGGGTCGAGAAAACTAGTGTGAAAAGCTCCCCCTCCAACTTAGTTCATGCAAATAGTTCATATACATATATATTTCTTATTCATTTAGATCAGAGGCATAACAAGCATTGAAACGTGCAACTGCGCTAGGGGAAATATAAGCTGACAGTAATATAACGAGTAATGTCAAGCAGAATGGTTTCCAGAATCTCTTCTAACCCTGATAGACTGGAAGACTGAAAAACCCACATAGGGCACATCAGGCTCGTTGGAATGAATCGTGACATTGATGGGTGAACGTGCATCTCAAGAGTGGCATCTGATGAAAACTACAGATCCTCAACACATGAGATCATACACGTTTACATCAGCATTTAGCCTGTCATTGCTTGTGTTCAATACAATGCAAACGCTTTATGACAAACTGATTAACTGCACATATTGCTTTTTTAAAGGAAGCAATGTTTTTTTTTCTTTGTAGCTAAAAAATCTACCATCAGCCTTGTCAACAAATAACGGTCATTCTCAGTTTTTACATTTTTTTTTTTGTGAATTTGCCAAATATATACTGTAATTTTAGGATACTACTGTTAATTTGTTTTCAAAGTGGAAAGAATAATTTCCTCAAGGTAGTAAGATTTAATTGTATAATTTTTTTTTTAAGTTCTGAAATGTAACATTTTAAATTAGAAAAGCAAAATTTGTCTGCTTAAAAAATCTTGACTTGAAAAAGCCTTGTTTGAAACTTTTGAAGAAATCTACACAGAACACAGAAATCTAAAAAGACAGTAAAGAGTTACATGAAAGTAAGACAAGGGAGAAAGAGGAAAAGATAAAAAGATGAAAGAAAGGTAAGACAGAAAGAAGTCAAGCCCATATTTAATCTCCTCTGAGCCCAGCTCTAATGTGTGTTTGCAGCCTGTCACAGAAAGCCATGCGCAGGACTGTGCAGTAATCACAGCGAGTGAGAGGATGCAGTATCGATCAGAGAGTGTCTGTGCATTATCACGGCACCTCAAGACTCCTTACGAGGTGTGAACGTCTCCTCACAGGACAGCTGTGCTCATGTGTGTGTGAGTGTGAGGCTCTAAACGCCTGATGGAAGGAAAAGGCCATGCAGCAAAGGCTGTAAACAAGAGCGTCTGATTGGCTGTTGGAAGAGCTCTCCATCGAGCCGCACAAGAGCACTTGAGAGTGCAATTACTGCCAGAAAGCCTGCGCAGATCACAACGGCTCCAAAACCCCAAACAACTACGAGCTGTGATAGTGAAAGCTGTGTTTGCTATAGATGCGGGGGACGATGGGGCTAACAGAATATTAACTGCAGCCAGCAACAAGTGATGATCACCATTAATCAATAATTACTCAAATATATATGAAGTCATTATGAAAATGTATTCAAAGTGCCTTTCAGAGGTAATGTTAATTAAGTTTTTGCTGCTAATAAATCTCAAAGAATTTTTCAAGCTAAATGGTGGAAAGAGAAAAAGCAAAAATGGTTTAAAAAAAGGTACAAATATGAAAAATAAATAAATAAAAAGGTACAAATATAATAAAAATATAATATATAATATAATAAAAATATTATATTATATATATATATATATATATATATATATATATATATATATATATATATATATATATATATATATATATATATATATAATCATTAAAAGAGAGAAGCCATGAAATGGATGAAAAATAAAAAGTTAAAAGATGGAAAAAGTAGTAAGATTAAAAAAACGATTTAGTCAAGTTTGAATTAGTAAAAGCAGAAATGTTTGAAAAAAAAAAAAAAGAAAAAAAAAAAAAAAATATATATATATATATATATATATATATATATATATATATATATATATATATATATATATATATATATATATATATATATATATATATATATATATATATTTGTAAAAAATCATATTTTGAAAAAGGCTAAAAGATAAAATAAAAGGTAAAAATTATTTTAAAAAAATGGAATGATAAAAGGAGTTTAAAATTGAAATCTAAAAAAATTAAAAAGATCAGGTTAAAACAAAATCAAAAAAATTTTATAAGTAGAGAGATGAAAAAGTAAAAAAAAAAAAAACAACAAAAAAGAAGGTAGAAAGTTTAAAAAAGTTCAAACAAAATCTTAAAAAGAAACAAAAACATTAAGAAAAGAAAACAAACTGCAAAATCAAAAAGGACGAATGGACAGATGAATGAGCAACAAAAAAAACACCTAGCAATCCTTCATTAGCAGCACCATTACAAAACCCTAGCAACCAGAAGCAACCTCTTAGCATCCTATTTATTTAGTTAATGAGATCAAATCATTACAACCATCTGACACCTTGTATAAAATAGTATTAAAATGAACTGAAAAGATCCATGCACTAAAATGTATAATGTGTGATTTCATACACTCAAGAGAAGAGTCTTATTTTATCACGCAAGGCACATTTCTAACAGAAAACACATTCGCAGTCTACTTGGAAAGCTGAACGCACAGAAATTTATACCGTCTGCTCAGGTTTAGACAGAGCCGCTCAATCTTGAATCTATAACCCGTCTGGTATAAAGTTCATCAGGAGCCGACTGAAGCCGAGTGGAGCTGTTTCTAATAAATACTGGGTGCTAAAATGCGCTGATCGATTCTCCTTGGCTCGAAGCAGGACAGTAATTGGTTTCCAGTCGCAAAATGACAAACATGTGCTGACCCGGTGTATCTCGTCTCATCCAATTGGGCTTTAAACATGCAATGTGCATAATCCAGCATGAATTTCTGTCAAAGACGGTGTCATTTTTTAAAATAACTAATAATATTTGCTGATAAATTGCTATGGGGCCTGTTGAACGGATACAGCAGTGAACATGTGAAAATATCAATAGAGGATGCGAAGATATATGTCAGTGGAAAACATGTTGAGAATAGTTTGTAATTTTTCACAGTATATAAATTTTACATCTTGCCCTTTTGCATTAAAGCATCGCTAAAAACCCTGTTTGGTTAATTTGCAACATATGTCATAAAAACAGTCCAATCATACTGGGACGATCTTTATGTCTTTAGTTTTGTAAATCTATAGGTTCGGTGTTAAGAAAGACAATGTGAACACCATGCAATGTATCATTTTCTTTTTTGGTCCAAATGAACTGAACTGAGCTACAAGTGTAAACACACCTTTTATTGAAAAATAAATTCAGTAAAAAAACTAAATACACATGCATAATGCATGTCTTGTGGCAATGCATTTTTTTTGTGTGTGTGTTTTTTTATGCAGTTAAGTAAATTCCACTTTCTAACGTTCCAATTCACATTCCTATTCAACTTCCTGTGGAATGTAGACAGTTTGATCTAAATTTCAACATTTCAATCTTTAAATCTTAAATGCCTTTACAGTATGTAACCTTGATCTTTTTTATCATTATAATTTAAATGGTCAGGCGAAAATGATTTCAACATAATAATAAACATTTTGCCCCAAATCACTCATACAGAGCCTGAAACATATTGAATCTACTCGGAAACACTGGCTTCTACTAAAAAAGTTTCTTTAGAAAATCAATCTTTAATATGGTCAAAAGGCTAAAAATGATGGAACCTTTTAGCAACACTGCCCAGCCCTTTAGACCACTCCAATGACACACTCATGCTCAACCTCAAATCTCTTGCATTATGCATGATGGTGAGCTATCGGCTAATATTCTAAAAGCATGGTAAAAACGATCCTATAAAAAGAAAATAAAAATATTTCCTTTTAGACACGTTTTAAATAGTAGCCAGGTTTGTGGAGGATTAACAGAAGAAACCAAGAACCGTGTCAGCATGTCAGCAGCTCTCTGACCATGAAGGTCTGTAGGTTACACAGGTGCATTTACACAGAGACCATTAACAGTTCCTTTATAAAAGGGTATTATTAAACCGTGTTCAAGCATGCATAAATGACGCACAAGCCGTGGTCACATAGTGCGGCACTGACCTGATGTCGCTCGACTAGTACAGTGACTGCCTTTATCTCTAGTGGAAGATTTGTTTGGCCTGAGGACTAATTCTGCAGATACAGCCTATTTAACATGGAAACAAAAATAGCTTGAGCTGAGAACACAGTTTGAGAATGTGACCAAGGTCACGACTCGAAGAGAGAGAGAGAGAGAGAGAGAAGGAGAGAGAGAAGGAGTGAGAGAAAGAGAGAGAGAGACAGAGTGCAATCTGGAGCCGTTTTGCATATTTCTAACCATTTCTAATGAAGAGATGTTTTCAAATGAATTCAAAACAAAACTAGACGGCTTTAATTTAATGAAATGCACATTTAGTTGAAGGACATTTTTATTGTTCATTTAATTCCTGAATTCTAAATAAACTGGCAAAGTGAACAGAATGTAGAACTGCAATTTTCATGTTAGGAAGTAGAATTAAAAAAATTATAATTACATGTTACTATTGTATCAACTTTACCCATAAAAGCAAAAGTTTGAGTGTTGCCTTAAAGACTTGATGATAGTATTAAAAGAAGATTTAAAAGGCAAATATAGAAACGCAGGTATTCAGATACAATTAGGGTTGGGTACCTAAACCCTGTACTAATATGGCACCCGTTACGCACCGAACCGAATCAGAACCAAGATTTTGGTGCCTCATTTCGATGCCTCTTAAATGCCTGAGCGATCGATTTAAATATTTGTCCTGGTTCTCCGAAATGTACACAAGAAGCATGGGGCGTCGCTAGGTCCTTTTAGCAGGGCTATAGCATTTAGCTCCATAAACTGTACACAAATGTTTGGAAATGTAAACTGATATTTCCTACTGACATACTAAAGCAAAAGATCTAAAATAACTGGCTTAAAACCCTTTTTTTGGGGTGAAAATACTAATGTGCCTAAGACTGTACTTTACAAAGACATTGTTGCTACTTCATAAAGAATTAGTAATTCACAGGACTGCTTAAAGACTGTGACAGACAGCACTCATTTAAACTAAATATCAGAGAGATTGACTGAGATACAGTAGAAACATTATGTGTGGTTTTGTATTAAATAATGACCCAGATCATGAAATACATTTATTAGACTTAGAGTAAGGGAAGCTTGGGAAATGAGAGCATCCAAGGAGCATGTGAATGGATTTATTTTAAATCCTTTTTAATGTTCTTTAATGTTATCCTTTTTAGGCTTTTTTATTTTATTTATTTATTTATTTATTTTTATAGAAGTATCGATTCAGGCACAGGTACCCTGTTTAAAAGTATCGAAATGGCAACGGTATCGAATAAAACCCAATCGATACAATACAGTAGAATGACAGAAAAAAACAACAGAATGATAAAATGATGGAATGATAGAAAGGCAAAGACAAAAAGATGAAGAAAAAAGAAAAAAAAAGAACATTAAAGACAGGAAGAACAGATAATGAACGATAAAATGAATGAACAATAGATAGAACGAGCTAATAAGCAAATTAATAAACATTAAAAAATGAACAAACATTACAGATAGAACATGCAAGCAAACAAACAAAAAATATATAGATAGAATTAGTGAACGAACAAACGAATGAACGATAGATAGATAGAATAAGTGAACGAACAAATTAATGAAGTGAATGAACAACAGATCAAACAAGCAGACAAACAAATGCATAAACGAAAGGTCAATCAATCGAAAGATAGATAGATAGATAGAATTCAGTAAACTCCACTTCATGTCATTCCAATTCAAATTCTTATTGAGCTTCCTTTCTATTGTGACCAAATCAATTCAAATTCACACTCATTAACTGAAAGAACACCTCTTTCATTCTGAATTCTGTCAGTTACATACATCAGCGTTCGACTGTGAATTAAGCGGAAGCGCGGATCTCTTCTAAAAGCTTCTCAGTTCCCACAAAAACACTTTTCTGCAGCGTTACAGGTACACAACACAGCTTCCTCTCTTTTGTGCCTTTTCTAATGGCATTTCCGCTTCAGCTTTTACCTCCCTTGCACCCACAAATTACCACCATCTCCAGCTTTCACAGGCTCTCGTCAGCGCCGCCGGAACGCCTTCCCTTTCAAGTCTTTGCGCTTTAATTAAGAGCCATGTGACGAGCATGCGTCTGTGAGCTGGCGGTGAGCGCGGCTATTCTCTCAGCCTGATTGAAATGCAGCGCACAGCGTCTAGACGCCGGGACCAGCTTTAGCATTGTTCAGAGCAGAATGGTCACAGAAAAAGCCTGATTTTTTAACATCCAGACGGGGGGAGAGGAGGATGTTGCACGGGTTCGGATGAGTCCTCATGGGTTATAGTGCAGTAATCCATCCAGAGAGGCTGTGAAAGTGACCTTCAGTAAATGCTTTAAAACATGAAGCCCGTCTGCTCACAGAGACATCATCAAATCATTCTGTTTATATAGATTAATCCTTCACCATTAGGTATTTTATCACATCTGGTAACCCATTACAAGACCTCATTTCCTGCTGGAGATTTAGGTCAGAGACACAGAGGCTTTAGAATAATGCTTACATTATGAAATCATGCATCGTTGTTTATTAAAGCTTGTTATATATTCATAAGGCATTTTAATGAAGCTGATATAAGTTTTATAAGGCAGAGGCGGGCGTTGAGCATGAGTTGTGATGCTTTTTCATCTGAAGCTGACTTCAGCAGTTCTCAGATATGTCACAAGTATTCCTAGTCAGACAAACAGATGACTAGATGCACAAAGAGATGCACAAAAAACAAAGAAATGTTCATGAAAGCAACACAGTTTTGCACTTTTCAGCAGCTTACTTAAATAAAAAAAAATAGCATTAAATATTTATATATTTTAAATTTGTTTCAACCAAGTTTTGCACTTTATAGTAGTTTACAAAAGCAAGCAAAAACAAATTGGAGCTGGGAATAAAATAAAATGAAATATTTAAAAGCTGCCATTGCATGCAAAAATCACTTTTATAAGGTGTTTGAACACAGTTGTGTGGCCGCAGTATGTTAAAACAACTAGCCTATAATGTTAAAAATCCACTCACTCATTGTTTTAGAATTTCAAGAAATCATAAACAGTTTTCCACACAAGCAGTTCCAGATTATGACAACATAGTCGGTGAAAGTCCCGCCCATTTGTGACGATCTCTGCTCTATTAGCATATACACAGACCTGAGTGAGAAGCAGTGGTCCGTCATTACTGTTCTCTTGCTGCAGCTGCTGGAGGTACAACGTCAGTGCAAAAGAGCCATTAAAAGTGTTGTGTGTTGGCATGCACCAACGAACATAGGAGTCTCCACAGACTAGAGGTGCTCCGATCACGATCGGCCGATCGTTATGCGTATCTCCTCAGTAAAGCCGGTTTTCTAATCAGCGGTGAATTCAATCAGGTGCGTGATTTCACATAGAGCAGCTGTTACTACACATAGCCGTTGTTAATAAAGAAGATGCGCAAATCACGTTAATTTTCAGCGTTTATTGGCCCATCTTCTCAGTTAACAACGGCTCTGTGTAGTAACAGCTGCTCTATGTGAAATCACGCACCTGATGGAATTAACTGCTGATTAGAAAACCGGCTTTACTGACGAGATGCGCATAACGATCGGCCGATCGTGATCGGAGCACCCCTACCACAGACCATTGAGGACACAGTGGTAACATTTCATGTCCAGAAAAACAGAAAAATCCTATACCTTGTGCTGGCCATCAAACTCATAACATCAAACTCAATAATGGCCATCAAACTCATAACATGTTCACAATACATCTGCCCTGAAAGGGTCATACATTTGCCCTAAAAATCAATTTCTCAAATGGAAAAAATACATGGAGTCCGGATCCCGACTGCAGTGCTCTATAAAACTCGTCTTCCCACATGACACATGAAGATATATTAGCCTGTTGTTCACTCTGCTTATCCAATAAAGCACAATTTATCAAACAACTTCCATTTTGCTACAGTTCATCCTTTGAGAGCTGCAACAGATACACACGCACAACTTTTCTTTCAACCTATATCTTCACATGATTTGCGGTCTCGAGAGACGAAATGTACATGAAAAGCACATTGCAGCTTCCTCTCGCTCCACACTGACCATGTTCTACAAGCAACATTTCAAAGTACATGTCAAAAAATTTGACAAAATGGGGACAAAGGAAGAGGAAATACAGATCTGGACACAAGAACAAGCTTTTTGTCCCCTTAAGAGTGTGTGTGTGTGTGTGTGTGTGTGTGTGTGTGTGTGTGTGTGTGTGTGTGTGTGTGTGGAGGTGAACAGAGGACAGGTGGTGGACTAAGAGTGCTGTGTGTTGAGTAGAGGTGCGAGACGGGCCGTATGCCCGCCAGACGGCTCAATTTTCTCATCTTGAGATCCCATTTGGGAATTTGATTGCACAAGGATAGTGTTTACAAGGGCTGAGAATCAGGTTCCATCTTTCAAAGAAGACTAACTGCAACTGATTCATAAAGGAAGCATCACTTTTTTCATTCTTAAAATGCAAAATGTATTTCAGAGTTAGCTTGTAATAATTATAATTTAGGCTAATTGAATTAGTTTTATATAAAAACAACCAATCAATGATCGACCAATCATCACACAGTAAAAATACATTTTCTTTCTTGATATTTTTGTCTTGTGTTGCAGTAAAATATCTAAACATTTTTGAATCAAGAAATAATCCTGAATCAAAAAGACGTATTCTCTGTTTTCTGAGACATATCATAATTACTTAAAACAAGAACGGTTACCTGCCAAATGAAATAAGAAAAATAAACTTAATTAAAAAAGGAAATTTTGACAAATTTAAATAAAAAATGTAATGTCGTTTTGCTTCACAAATGTTTCTTGATTTAAAAATGTTTTTTTTAATAAGATAAAAAAATCTAAAATGTAGAGTTCAAAGCAAAAACAAGTTTATTTTCTAAAAAATATATCTATTTAAATTTTTTATTTTAATTTCTTTATTTTACCTTGCGTCATTTTGCATCTCAACTCAAGCAATGCATCTAAATTTAGAAGTGTATAGATGTTAGTATTGAAAAACAAGATAAAAACACAAAGTAAAAAAATGCCCTGCAAGGTTGATTAATCGACTGCAATCTGTCCATTTTAACCAGTTTTGGTCAATAATGTGTTGGTTAGGTGCTCAACCCACTAAACCAGAGGACTGCTGTTGGGAAATAAATGTTTTCTAGTTTGTACTTCATTCTGTTTCTATCACACTATATCAACAATCAGTCAGCATTGTATTTAGATCCGTAACACATCAGTTCTCCACTAAAAATAACAACAGTCTCAGGCATGTCCTTATTTAGATAGCGAGATAGAACATCTATAATAACTGAGCAGCTCATCTTATGGAAAATTTCTTTGTGCCAAGAAACAGGTCTCAACGGGACGGCTGTGCCATGTGCCTGCCCCACATCCGAAGGGAGTGTTCAGTCTGTCCCATCAAGAGAAACCGGCACATTCTGTCCACCTAATCATACAGAGACCCCGGGCATTTGAGTTGTCATGGCTACATCGCCAAACCAGCAGGATTGAAGCATATGAGCCGATAAGATGTGAGCGCGCACATTCCCCCCGAAACAAAAGAGCACAGACAGAGGGCCGGTTCAGCTCACCTCTCCACTGATCCCTCAGAGAGCGAGAGGTGTGAGACAGAATCCGATTACTTTCTCTCCTTCAAGCCGCCGCAGCGCTAAATCGAAGCAGAGGTGTGAGAGTGCAAACATTCACAGCGCTAAATCCATTAAAAAGCATGCTCACTTTTAAAAGAGAAACTCAGAATGAATCAAAAACCACCATAGAGCATCAAATTACATGCTTGTTTGCTAGAGATATTTCAACTTATATAATATTAATGGCAACTACATTCAATTCTGGCTCCAATTTTGTGAAACCACTAAAGAAACTGTAAATTAAATCATCTCTAATAGTTCAATATATGCTAAACATAACAATAAGTAACATCAAAACTCATAGTTTAATTAGTGAATCATTAGTCTGATTCAAATCAATTATTCACGAGTCCAACAGTGACTTGAGTCTTTTCCACCGATTCTTTAAAAAGAATTGCTCAAAGGAGTCATTTATTCATGAATCAGACTATGCTAGTCGTGCTGTATGTTTGCAGACAACTAAAGAGGTCTCATGTATTTGTTATCCATGTGTAATTTCATGTTAATCAAATTCAAGAGTCTCAACCTACAACAGCCAATTTTTATTCACATCCATCGGCCGATAACCAATATGAAAGCCAATTTTAGAAATCGAAACAATTTTGCACACAAGCTAAATTTTAGTAAATATACAACTTTCAAGAGAAAATGTTCATGATAACATTTAAAATATATAGATAACTGCCTACTTAATAAGCACAAAATATAAAACAAAATAACCACAAAAAAGTGGATGCTAGCTACTATTTTTTGTGCAATCAAATCATTGCACTAAATAATTTGAATAATATAAATAATATGACAATTTAAGTTGTATCCAAGTTTGCATGACAGGGTTATTATAGTTTAAAAATTAAAAGCATTAAAAAAGTTTTGGGTTGATGAAATTAAAGAAATGTTTACTGAAGATAAAATAAAATCTTTTAGCCTGTTGTCAACGCAAAATTTAATTTTTTTTTGTTATTTAACCAAAAACACTAAAACTTAAACAAAAATTAATAAAAAATATATAATATAAAAAAGCTACAAATAATAAACAAGACAAAAACTCAAAACAAAATGACAAAATAGAAAAAAAATACTTATTCAAAATATTAATAACAAAAATATAATAATAGCATCTCAAAGGAACTAAAATAAAATGGTTTATGGCAAACTGGTTTAGAAATATAGTCCATTACTGCCTTTAAAAAAAAAAAAAGGTTCTTGGTGCATATTTGATCTGAAACTAGCAGTTTTCCTAAAAGAAAAGAGTAAATCTTTACATACTATAGCTCAAGCTGTTGCTCTGAAACCAAGGCAGACATTATTATTCTGTGAAGAATGGGGGTCAGAGTCGGCATGAGCTTTACATCTCTCAAACATCCCTCTGAAAAGACACACACAGCTGTCAGCTGTGAGGAACCGAGGGGCCGCGGGCCCCATTCACAGATTAGCTTCTGCTGGACACCTCCTGTATGAAAGCACTCGCTGCTCTCCAGAGGAGCCGCACACTACGGGCCGATCGTTTTCTCTGAAAGACACCGGTACAGTACAGATGACAGAGCGCTCTATTGTTTTGGAAGTGGCAGTGGGGTTTGTCCAGTTGGAGGGTTTAGTATGACAGGACACTTCCCTGGGGCCCTGGCTCTTGGAGACAAAGGAAAATATTTACATGTGAATTCTGCAGAAGAGTACATTACGGTTGTCTTCTCCATCACACATGCATTTTGCTTCGGAATATCGAGTGTAAAATGAACACTGACGGATATCTCACTGAACAAAATGAGCCTCGGATGTGGAAGAAAAGATGAATATTGCACATTTCATTTAGCACCTGTAGCAGCTCCCGAAAGAAATGGGAAGAGATTTGACATGTGTACAAATGTAAAGAAAATGACAACAAAATTGGATGTTAAACGCTTTGGGTTGCTAGATCCAAAAAAGCAACAATAAAAAGGTGAAACTAACCAAACACGAGAAAAAGCTTTAAAAAAATCTAAATCAGAGGATTTTTTTCCTTCCTTTTTTCTTTATTTCTTAAAATGTATCACAGAATTTTTGGAATTGGAATTTAACAAACTTTAGATATATATATATATATATATACACATACACACACACACACACACACACACACTGTATATATAAAAGCATCTGCTAAGAGCATAAATGTGAATCCCTCTAAATACATTTATAAATAAATTATATATATATAAAAAAATAAATAATAAATAATATATATATTACACATTATATGTATACATACATACATATACATGCATACACATATATACACACATATATATATACATATATATATATATATATATATATATATATATACATATATATATATATATATATATATATATATATATATATATATATATATATATATATATATATATACATACATATATATATATATATATATATATATATATATATATATAAAATGCAATATAATTAATAAATTATTGAAATAAACTTCTTTAAATTTGGAACTATAATGATGGAAAACGAAAAGATCATACATTTAAACACCTGTTTAGTTTAAACGTATGCCCTTGACAGGCTTAACACTGCATTGGTTCAGGTTATACATTTAATTGATTCATGCATTCCCTGAGAAACAAACACATGACCTTTGTGTTGCTAGCGCAATACTCTGTTTCAGCTTAGTATATTTCATGTTTTCTGCACTAATGTACAAACAAACAACGATAAACAAAGAGGCCATGAATTAGAAAGACCCAGATACAAACAATCACTACAATGTTCACCATAGAAATCTTAATAAATCTAGCCAAAAGCACTGTTTAGTAGTTCAATCAGGTTGTACGAGCATCATGCAAACTCTTCAGTCTCTAAAGAAAGCTGTTCTGGTGCTGAAGTCCTCAGAGCTGTAAGTGGATGGATTTGTCAGTACATTAACTCTTGACTCTTGGACATCCACTGCGTCCGACCGCCGGCTATAATGGCCGTCTGCCAGCGGAAACCAGAGTCACTACAGATAGCAGATAACTAGCAGCTTTCTCCCGAGCGGAAAGGATGTGCAAGTCCTCAAAATAACAACATACTATTATGATCTTCCACTCTGCTATAACGATCTCCAGTGACTTAAAAATGACAAACTGTCAAAATCAGCGAAGTTTAAGTGTAAATTAATAAAACATCTCAATTGTTATTCTTTTTTATAAGCAAATAAATTATGACTTTTTTAATGGACATTTATCGTGAACAGGAAGAGCAAGGACATCAATTGAAAAAAGTTAAAAGGCTTCATTTTGATTTCACATGGCTTTTAAGTGTGTTTGTTGTGTGTAGCACAACTCTATGGAGGTTTGAGGGCCGTTAAACAGCGAGCGACTCTTGTGTTGAAGAGCTCTTCTGAGCAGCCAGCAACATCACGACACACAGCTGTGTTTGTTCGGCTAAAGTGTGCATTAAAGAGGATCTCCATCCCATCTGTCTGCTCACAGAAACCTAAAACAGATGCTGGACGAGGAGCAAAACGCCCCGTCTCTGAACAATTAACCACTAAAAGGGTGTGTACAGCATCCATGCATTATAACTTATGTAGAATATGTCGAAGAGTGATTCATACTGAAAAATCTAAACATGGCACAACGGTTTAAAAAGCAGAGAAACAGATGAAAGACTCAATCATTGTTGTGCATTAAAATGGCATTAGAGTAACATCAGTGTTTGGGACATTCCTATGAACTGGCTTGTTATGGTAACACACCAAACTGTCATATTTCGATTAAACGCACCCTCTCCTGCCCATGCTGTTAGTTCATTTACAGCCATTGTTTATTATATTAACTGTTCCACTAACACACTATCACTGTATGTGCCTGTTCAAAGCATCCATGCATAAAGACCGAGTCCAGCAGCACCACAAATTGATTGTGCGGTGGAGCAGACAATGAAAAGGACAGCCACCATAAAAAAGCACATCCCAGTTTCCCAGAATGCCATTGGACCTGTTACATCTGTCAAAGATAATCCATCAACATCGATTTGATGCGGAATATGTTCTACAAATCTAGTCTGTGTTGTGAAGACTGTACACGTGTTTTCTACATTTGCTCATAATTGCAGTATTTGGCAACCGGCGTAACCTGAGCCATTTCCAGACCTTTGCAAAAATGGTTGATATGTAGTAACATCGATAAATGATTGGGATGTGCGCACAATGACAGCATTATGCCACAACAAAGCAACTGCAAAAAGCTAGTTTTATGCAAATGTGCATTAATGCAAAGACCAATGGGAATGGGATTGCATTTCCAACAAAAAACGATATTGTGATATTCATAGTTATCACTCTACTAAACTAAATAGTTTTCAAAAAAAAATATTGGATTAAAAAAAAATAATAATAATAAAAAAAATAATTAATAAATTCATCCCAAAACTGCCATCACATAGTTATTTAATATACATAATAATATATTTTCATTGAATTTACAGCAAAAATATATTTTATGGGTTAATTTGGTCTTAAGAGACATTGTATTCAATTAGGAATGGCATTTAGCAATGGCTGAATTTGTGCACTGTTGTGCATTTGCATCTGGAAATATTCACTTTGCAAATAACATTAAATAGTCTTATAGTGCAGAAAGAACAGATCGTTTATGCTCTTACATGCATCACAAACCTAATGTTACTTCACTACACTGACAACACCGTTGAGACTGAGTTTTACTACCATACAAAAAAAGTTGCCTAGCTTCTGCTTCACACTTAAGAGTGAAGAAAAACAGCACTATAATGACCAATCAGACGTTTAAGTAGGTCTTAAGCACTACTGCTGTTGTGAGGCCATAAGTTCATGTGAAATAACGCTCATATTGGGTGGTAATCCTTCAAAATCCAGTAATCTTAAAGCGTTGGGGTCACTGCTGGGAGGCCGGTTCACCCCTCACCCTCAGGTCACACAGAGATCACAGCGCACTTCCATCCAGACATTAATCTGAGCTCAAAAAGAAGCAAACTGCTAACTGGGTGTTTTTGAAAAGAAACTTAAATGCAAAATCCTCTCAAAAGAGCTCTGAAGTCCCTCTGCAGTTTTTCTGTCAGACTCATTCAGAAAGCACATCTCTGACGGCCTCTTCGCTGCCAGCCTGCTATCTGTTCCAGTTTAAAACTGACGGGAGAACAGATTCACTCGGATTCAAAAACAGCAAACACAAAGTATGAGTCCAAAACATGATGTAGTTTGTCCTTAAAGCACGGGTCATTCAAGTGCACCTCTAAAATGTCTCTGCGCCCGCTGCCAGACAGAAACCCGAGAGAAATGTTTCAAATCACAAAAACCTTTTGCTCCGATCTAATAAAAGGTCAGTGCCGCGGTGACTCATTAAATGCGTTCCAGAATGCTGCACTTTACAGTTTGTGCCTGAATCTTTTATGAACATTATCCGGTGGAGAATCGGTGCACTTGCTCTCTCAGTCCTCAAAAAACTGAGGTCTGTAGAAGTCAACGTTTACTCACCTGGTGTTGTTTGAAAGCCTTAGAAATGTGTGTGGAACACAAAATGAGCCAAGCAAGTTGCATTTTTCCATGCTATAAAAGTAACTGAGGCTGTCAAGCTCCAAAATGCCACTTTCTATAAAGAATTAAATGTATATATGCCATAACAACTTACACTCTGAACATAACCTGCTCCGGAGTAGGTTCTGTTTCAGGATTAGTTCACTTCAGAACTATCAGCGCATTCGTGACCCACTGACCAGAGTCCAGTGGGTGTGACAGATTGCGCACAATATTGTATTTTATTAACATATAGTTAGCATACTAATATATATATATATATATATATATATATATATATATATATATATATATATATATATAAAAAGAACGCTGACTGTTTCTATAGCAGCCTGGACTTCTAATGGCAGCTGCAGTGACACGCTGACTTTACCGATTAGCAATTGGCTCTTTTAATTCAGAAGGCGGGGCTTCCTGCGATTGAGAGGCCATATTAAAGAGCCACACAGATGGGAAATCAAAAATGACCTGTATTACAGTGTATGATGTAGCTGTCCATCAGTGTAAACAATGTGCAAAGTAATTAAACCAAAGAGTACACGATTTATAAAGTTATTGGCTTCTAAAGTAAGGAGTCGACTCTGAACCGCTGAAAAGAGTCGTTATAGATTTCAAATCTTTTGCCCATCTCTATCTACGTCACTAGGAACACTTTGCATAATAATCTCCGCCTACCGTCTTGGGAGAAACAAAACTCTGACCTGCCCCACCCCTTTTGTTGTGTTCACAACATTTCACTGATGACTGCTTTTCTAATCCTTGTTCAAAGCGGGATTTTCTAAGCGTTCGGCCATAAAAGAGGGTTCATTACCAACTTTATTTGGACCAACAAGCATCTCCGAATCACAACCTGTAAGTATGTTTAAGTTATGTGTTTGTTTTCTCCCGAGCGTCTTATCAGTATGTCGCGCTAGAACTATATGTTAATGCTAACGCATTGTTTACTGTGAAGTTGTGTGCTCAGTTTGGTTATGCAAAGTTTCTCAGGGAAGGCAATTGTTTTGCAAGAAAACGCAAATGTTTTGGGAGTGAACGCAAAGTTTCTTGGATGAACAATAGTTTTGCAGGAGATTGCAAATGTTCTGGAGAGAATGCAATGTATTTTTTTTGGAGAGAATGCAATGTATTTCAGGGGAACACAGTCATTTTGTTAAAGATTGCTATGTCAGTTGACCAATCATAACACAGTATGCTACTGAAAGGTGGGGTTTAAGGAAACTGAATCTTTTGAACAGCTTCGCGCGAACCGTTTGGGGATCTCTGAGAATTGAGGTAATTTTAAAATGATATTTTGACAAAATGACAATGTTTTTTAACCTTGCATGGATTTAAAACTATTGTACAGGACTTATAAACAGTGATAAGAAGCTTAGAATTTTCATCTTACTGGCTCTTTAAGCATGACATTTTTTGACATTCAGAACTGTACGAGTGACATGTCTTGGCCATTCTATAGACCCCTTTTGCGCGGACGTCACAGGTACGTCACGGCGCTAGCTGGAGGCAAAACAAACGGAAAACTGGAGGCGGCTAATACAAACCAACACAGGGTCGGCTACTCAAGGAGCTTAAAATGTTGTCTTGTTGAGTTGTTGGTTGCCAGAATCCACGGAGAACATTTTATATACATTGTTGTGATTAATTGTGATCGGAATTTAAGAACATGGTAAGAAAGAATAAATACAGAAAGTTTATAATTAATTTGCAGTCTTCAGAATTTTTATTTCTAGAAAATATTTACATCTTAATAATAATTTTACTGTAATGTCACTCTTTATTTAATCTAAGGATTTATACGCCCTCAGTTTTCTTTACTATAAATGCTCAGTTTCTCTATCAGGTAAGTGTAGATGTCAGGCCACTCAATCGGAGGTAATCCTGTCAGATCGTCCATCCAATGAGTGATTGTGTACAGGTCGATCAATCTGGTTCCGTCCGTTAAAGTTAACTTTTTCAAATAATTATCGCGGTCCCGGACAGTGAGTGACCTTAAATATTCAGATAAAGCAGATTATTCAGATTTTCTCCAGCCATTATTAAAAAAACAAGCTAAGAAAACTCGCTAGCTTTCGTTCGTTCAAGTGTTGAGGGGAATCTTTCTGCCTCCAGCTAAGCCCCGCCCACACAAATACGTCACCTTGTTTACCATTTGTAAAAGGGTCTATAGTCTCTGGTTAGACCTATCGGACTGTGCCATCTGGAGTTTCATGCCAGAATTCTGTATTTATCTGTATACATTTTAAAACACCATTACGACAAGGTTATGTTTAATTTATTATATAATATATTTATTAAATTTTATATTATCATCTCACATCATCTGCATTTTCTGTAATTCATTTCTATAATAAAAATAGACATCTGATATGATTTAATTAAATTATGAACAACAATCAAACAATATAATTCTTATTCTCAAGAATTAAAGATCAAACGGAAAAAAAAGAAAAATGATTGCACAACCACAAGCATGCAAACGGCCTTTGAACAGAAGAATAATAAAGCAGTATGGCGCACTTTTTCTTAGCGTCAGTTTTTATAGTGACTCATCGATTCATCGCTTCGTTGAGAGTGAACTTACTCTGGGTTGATGAACGTACTCCCAGACAGGTTTTTGGAATCAACATACCTCAAGTTAGCAAAGTTTGAGTAAGTTATAGCAGATGGTAAGTTAACCTTGCATTCTGGAATATACCCCAGCTCTGTTTTGATTCAAAAACAAGTCTCATTGCAGGCATAAAATGAGATGTGAATGTTGTTTTTAACCTTAAACTAATTAGTTTGACAGTAAAGACTAATTTAAACATGTAGAAGAGTCACCAAATGTTTTACAGCATGAAAATTGGTGCCTTAAACTGGTTTTAAGCCCCAGTGCGAGGCATTTTCTTACACAACTCACATATGATGAAGAAAAGTGATTTAGCAAAAAGCCCAGCATGCCGACGAGCCACATGGATCCAAAAAAACACGATCTGAAAGGCCAAAACAACAAAGCTCCAAAATACAGCTTCACCAGATTAGAGGCTTTGTCCGGAAATATAGTTCCAACAATAGTCCATCAGGCAAAACAGACGATTCTGGGAAACATTTATATCCAAAAGGTTATGCATTGAACAACCTGAGCATAGCTTACTTGCATAACGTATGAAACGCTTCAGTTTTTTAAAAGAGTGCCATGTGGAATAAAACTCAGGACCCTGCTTCCTAATCTAAAGAGACAGACTCCTTCTGATTCACTAATGAAGCCAGAAAGAATATGCAATTGATGCCTTGATCTCTCTTGCCACATGCCACAAGGACCTGCTCACTCTGACCAGACACGATTCATCCGTTGTGACACACGCTTCACTTACACAAGCTTTTTCGGAAAGACACCAGTTTGGGAATGAACACTTCAACCAAGCCAGCACAAGAACCCTCCTCCATTCATAATGCAGGTCAGACAGAATACAAGTTGCACCTACTATCAACTTTCCACTGCCAAAAGTTATCCAAACACACTAAACACAGGCTGTGTGTGTCATGTTCTGTGCTGATACAAAGCAAACTGCAGATGTCCAGGGAGTACACGCTCAGACAGACTTACTGTTGTTTAGAGAACAATTTTCACAACTTACA
This sequence comes from Carassius auratus, assembly GCF_003368295.1. NCBI lineage: Eukaryota > Metazoa > Chordata > Actinopteri > Cypriniformes > Cyprinidae > Carassius > Carassius auratus. The sequence continues at coordinate 24,992,509 of NC_039259.1, read as the reverse complement.
ACTTTCACAATGTCATTTAATGTCAGCTAAACAACAATTATGTTGTTGAACAAAAGTACAATACATTGAACACAGCGTACTTCAGTCTCACACAACCTCATTTTCATTCCTGTCATAAATTAAATCTGGTACTAACCTGACAAAGGTGAATATCTGAAGTCTTTTTTGCATTTACATTTACATTCATGCATTTGTCACACCAAAGACCTTTTATCAGAAGAAATGCACACTGTGTTGAAGGCATAGGCTACATTTTTATCAATTCAATCGTGGTGATTTTACTTGTAATTAAACTCATGATCTTGGCATTGTTAGCATCAAGCATACACATGAAAAAGAAAAAAAGAAAAAAAAAAGGAATTGTGACCCTGGAGCACAAAAGCAGTCTTAAGTCTCTGGGGTATTTTTGTAGCAATAGTGAACAATACATTGTTTGGGTCAAAATTATTGATTTTTTTAATGCCAAAAATCATTAGAATATTAAGTAAAGATCATGTTCCATGAAGATATTTTGTAAATTTTCTACTGTTAATATCTCAAAACTTAATTATTGATTAGTAATACGCATTGCTAAGAATTTATTTGGACAACTTTACACTTCGAAAAATGTTCATGTAAGACTGGTAAAACATTTACAATATTCAATATATATATATATATATTTTTTTTAAGTTCTGTGTGATTTTTGGTGAATTGTATATAATAAAATTTAACACATAACACAAAAAATTTACTAAGAATTCAAAAATAATAACATTTCTGAAGTATTTAGCCAGTATATATAGTATATATGTGTGTGTGTGTGTATGTGTATGTGTGTGTGTGTAAAACATCTTCCCCTTTAAAAAAACTAAAAAAAAATACATATAAATAGTACTAGCTTCTCTATTCTTTTTTGTATTCTATTGATTTCTGTTCTTTTTATTTATTATACAATTAACAAAAAAGACCTCTAACACTAGCTTGCTCTATTCTTTTTCTATTCTATTGGCTTTCTTTTTATGATAGAATTAAAAAGCTGCATTAAGCTAACTGAGAAATTGTCACAGCATTGATTTTGATTCCTTTTATTGACCTCATTTGTAAGCCGCATTGGATAAAAGCATCTGCTAAATGACTAAATGTAATGTAATGTAAATCTAAAAAAAAAAAAAGACATGACGGTTGAACTCAAATTCTCTGCAAAGAACATTCTTCCAAAAAAAATCCTATTTTGTAGGAAATCTAACAGCATACAGTATGGGTTTGCACAACTAGGTTAATTAAATCATTTTGGTGTTCAATGCAGTTCTTCAGTTCAGATTCCTCTCAGTCCAAAGATACGCTTTGGAATAAGCCACAAATACATGTTTAAATCAAGCTCGCTCAAGCGCACGTTGTTAGTTGCAGCACACACACATCTCAATTTGCAAGACAATTTGGGAAGCAGCAGTTCGCATACCGTGAAACCAAGGAAGCAAGGGAAAACATTTTTAAAGTGGGCCACTCTTTGCAAATGCAAATGACAGTAATGATAATGAGGACTTTGGCATGGCATGAGACATTAAATGGCTCTCTAAGCTCAAAGCGCAATGAAGCCATCTGTCACCAGAGACCCGTCACTGATAAACGTGCTGATAAGACGGCATAATGGAAACACGACTCGGACAAGAACAAAAGCGGTGGTGGAGTCCAGTGACAGCTCGCCGCTGAGGCATGACAAGCGCTCTGCTACAGGTGGAGTCCCTGTCTGCTGATGAAGACTGTTTATTATATATGCAGATATCAGGAGGAAAAAATATGCATAACAATAGGGACTCAAGTTATTTAAAAATGTGTAACCTTTATACTGATCTGTCAATGTCATTTTTATTTAAAATGTGCAACTCATTGGCAGAAATACTGGAAAAAATTCTTACACTGTTTTTTTTTTTATGTACCTGTATATACTGATAATAGGAAGAAGAATATGCATTACAATAAAAGATGGAGATGGACACACAATTAACTTTATAAAAAAATGTGTTAACTTTAAATGTAACTATAAATATAATTTATCATTAAATTGTGGAACTCCACAGTTTTTTTTTACATATATTGATACACAGAGGAAAAAATACGCGTTGCATTACAATAAAAAAAAAACTATGCGAGACTCAATTTACTAAAAAAATGCAATGCTTATTTTTAAATATAAATGTGATTTATTTGAAATGTTGAACTCTACAGCAGAAATACTGCAATAAAATCTTAATTAGTATTTTTATTATATATAGTAATATGAAGAGGAAAAAATGATGCATTACAATAAAAGATGCAGAGGGAAACATTAATAAATTTAATAAATTATCAATATTTATAATGTGAAGAAAAAAAAAAGAATTTAATCGGTATTTCTTTTCCAATCAAAACATCACAGTTGTGTACAATAAAAATATATTTTTCAAAGAAATAATTTAGGCTGAATTCAATTTTATATTGTTCTAAGCATAAACATCAATAAATTGTGTTAGAATTATCTTTCAAATAAACTGTGCTAATAAGGTAAATGAAATATAATATGCACTTTTACTTTCTTAAATGAATATATCTTGTTTTAAAGAAGTTCAGATATATATTTTTATTGGAAAAGAAGAGAATATTGTGAATGCTTGAAATGATCAAACATATGCATTTTATGTTATAAAAGCATTAGTTAGTGCTTCATGTGGTTTAATTATTCATTGCACAATAAAGTCATTTCAATGAATCACTGAAACTAAACTAAATATAAAGAGTTGTGCTGACCTAATGGCTTCTCAGGGTCCAAAACAACACTTTTATAATAACAACTGAATCTGATCATGCAAACATTAAACTTGCATTGCATTGGCCTGCCTATTATTTGAAAGCCCTTGAGCTTTGAATGATGCTCAGTGGAGATAACTGTGCAGTAAATCCCTCTATTAATAGCATTCAGTGTAGTTAATGGATTACAGTTCTTGTTCTCTGGTTTATCGATTAGAGCCAAGACTCGCCTGCACTCCCCAGAGTGCACTAATGAATAACGACTTCAATTAAGGTTGTCTAATACTTCAACGTCTCCGGCTGGATAAAATCATCTGACTTGGAAAGCATCAAGCATGCGGCAACATGGAGCTACAATACTGTACTAGACCAACAAGACCTCAGAAATAAGTTCACGTTTATAATCAAAGAGGAGATGATATCCAAATCATTTAATGTGCTGCCAATCTATGCTAAGGTTTGCTTGGATACTTGCTTGCAATAGTGATGGACCAATAATTCAGCCAAAGCCATGATTCACATGACGTTTTGAGATAAGCACCAGCCAATTAAAGAAACACAGGTCATTCAAAAAAAAAATTAATGTACTAACCCCTTGGACTAACCAAGATGTAGATTAGTTTGGTTTTTATCAGAATAGATTTGGGGAAATTTAGCATTACATTGCTTGCTCACTAATGGATCCTTTACGGTGAATGGGTGCCGTCGCATTGAGTCCAAACAGCTGATAAAAACATCACAATAATCCACACCACCCCAGCCTATATTGTTTGTATTAAATCAATCAATCAAGACATTAAATTAACTTTAAAAGACTGTTTTTGCTTGTAAACGATGCCATGTAGATTTCTCTCCTAATTCAGACTTTTTTTCTTTTTTTTACTGGAGAAAGCAATATTATGAATTGAGGATGTGTATTTTAGCCATAAGCAGTGGTTAGAAGTTAAAAACGACTTAAGGATGGATTTATTTGTAACAAAATTTTCACGCATGTTAACTGATGGACTGGAGTGGTGTAGATTACTTGTTGATTATCATGATGTTTTTATCAGCCATTTGGACTCTCATTCTGACGGCACCCATTCACTGCAGAGGATCCATTGGTGAGCAAAATCTGTTCTAATGAAGAAACGAACTCATCTACATTTTGAACGTTAATTTAGAACTGGCCAAACAAAGAAAACCTCACACCGGTCGACCGCCACAACACACAAACATTTAATAATGGATGACATTTACAAGCGACATTTTGCTGACACAACCTTTCTTTCTTTGGATGTTTATTACTCCAAAAACGAAACCAAATCCACACACACCAGGTGGGTAAATTTCAAGCCAATGGGTAACCTTTGAAAACCTGAAGAAAATGTCAATAACTCTTCTGCAAAACAAAGAGACGGTGCAAACATTTTCAGGAGATGTGACCAGAACTGTAATGATGTGAGGTTAGTACTCACTTTATACGAGTAGGGCATTTTGCTCAGGTCAATTCCATCCTTCACCAGCTTATCCCTTATCATTATCTTCAGCTTGAGTTTAGGATACACCACCGGCTCCTTGTGGTTCTCTAACGCTTTGAAGTCATTGGAGAGTCCGATCCTGGGCCGGTCCCAAGTAGAACTGACCCAAGACTTGGTGCATTTCTGTTTGCAGTCACTAATTTGAGGGCACGTGTCATGTGGAAGTGGTTCAAGGGTGAAATACAGTCCCGGTGCCACCTTCTTGTCATCATCCCGGAGTCGCTCCACGGCCCGGAGAACCTTTTCCCGATGATGTGGAGTGAAGATGCCGATGGCATCCAGGTCAGGGTCTCCTATCTGTTTGCACACCTCCAGGTCATCATAACCATTGTCAACAAATGACTCCACATACTGACACAGCTGGAGGGTTTTCAGCCACTCGTAGACGATAGTGGGTCCGCTGTTCATCATTCCCAAATCACAGGACATTCCCAAAAGCCATTAACGTTACATACATTCTTGCCATCTTCAGTGCTATGAATATCAACACTGGCAGTCCATCAATAGTAAACAAGACTTTCCAGTGCTGAATTCAGTAATAATAGGCGAGTGTTACATGCCTAAACATATGAGGGAATAGTAAATCTCAAATCAAATTTGGTTTCAGTGTAAAGAATCCATGTAAACAAAGTTTAAAGCGCATCATCACCTGCCGTGACGCACAGAATATGAATACAATGAATACAAGCTTTCGCGTTTGGAAATGCGTTCGCAAAAGTGTATCTTTTGTTAAATAAGTTACCCAATCTCCCAGCTTTTGGGAACTTGACAGACGCTGGTTTCCTCTCAGCAGATAACTTACACTTTATTCCTCACAGCTTCTGATCGTCTTTGGCGAATCGCTGTTTGTATCCAGTGTCAGTGAGTCGCTTTCTTCCGCGTGTCGGTTTATTTTCCATTGATCCGATCCTTAAATATACAGGGCAAATGAAAACAAAGAGGATACAGCTTCTGCTGTGCCGCGAACCAGACAGACTGAGCTCGTCTAAGTAATTCAACAGACGCCAAATTGAAGTTTCCCTCCCCTTCATTCTGATGCGCGTTTCTCAGCTGTTTGACTTTAGAGCCCCCTGCAGGCCGCTTGACGAACCGCAGCGCTATTTGTCCCCACAGAGGAATGTTTTTAACTAAACGTTTCTTAGATAAATCAAACTAAGTGTAATCGTGACAGTTTTGTGTAGAGTTAACATAAATGGAATTACTTATATTGTTAAATAAATGATTTATCGACATTTAATATTAGCCTTTATTACATTTTTACTCCTGTTTGCTTTCATTAGGCATCTATGAAATAAATAATTACTATATATATAGCCATCTTATCAAAGCAGGTGATATAAATGCAATATTTAAATGCTATTTAGAGTATACATTTTCTTTCATATATTTATTTTAGTGCTGTTAAACGATTAATTGCAAGCAAAATAAAGGTTTTTGTTTACATAATATATGCATGTATGTGTATACTTAATTTGTATATATAAATACACACACATGCATGTACATATTTAAGAAAAAACATGTTATGTTTATGCATTTAAAATATTTGTATATAATATAAATTATATGAAATATAAACATGAAAATATTTTCAAAATATATACTGCACGTGTGTGTATTTACATATACATAATAAATATACACAGTATACACGTTATGTAAACAAAACTTTTATTTCGGATGCGATTAATCGTTCGACAGCACTGATTTATTTTTTTAAGGTAAAACAAAAACCAGAAACAGTGCATATATATTGTATAATGATTATGTATTAATGAAATTATAAATATAATCAAATTGTTTAATCAGGTGTATAAAACGCCTACTCATTTTGATTAGGCATCTAAAATATATAAATATGATGTATAAGTGTGTGCGTGTTGCAGAAATACACATAAATATGTTTTTTATTTTCTATATTATATTTATCTATTACAAATTATTATTTATTTCTTCGGAATTGAGAGTTCAAGTTGTAAAACTGACATCTAGTGGCCAAAGTATGCAAAATGAGGTGTGGAATCAAAACGGCTGTAAAGACATCTTTCCGTTACATTTATTTATGCCTTATAAACATGTTTCCTAAACTGTTGGGTGGCAGCAGATTAAGACAAACATTCATGTGAAAGTCTGAATAATAAAAATGTACATTAAGTCGACTGCGATGAGAAAACCTGCAACCCCACCCCACGGAGAATCTTCCCCAAAACTGACCGTTTTCAGGAGAGTATTTTTTTTCTGGAGTACAGCAATGATGTTCAGGGAAACTCAAATAACAATGCTGTGTGTATACTATCAGATAAATAAAATAAAAGCACGCTTTCATAATAATCAATAGAGAGGAAATACTTTTGATTCGTTCCTTTACAAACATCTCACTAGCAGGACTAAAGAAAATTAACCAATATATAAAGTAGATGGATGTTTCAAGTTTGTAAACACGATATCATGCTGCCTTTTGTGCAAGAGAAACCAGAGAACGAACAGTACAGAGATGGCCAGTGATTTCAGAGACTCTTCAGCTCATCTTTTCCTCTTCCACAGACGACCAAGCAGATGGCTCACCAGAAAAAGATTTCATATTTGATTAAGCGAGAATATTTACACAACAAGTTCATCTCAAAATGCACCCTTTCATATTCATTGTAAATTTAAAGTCAATTATATATATATATATATATGATTAAACTGGCAATGAAGACAAATCTGAGAGAGTGTGCGCCACATTTACACCTAGCATATAGTTAATTTTGGTCCTTAAAGAAACAAAATGTCCAAAATAAAGACCAATACAATAAAATGACTTTGATGTGATTACAGTATAAAACACACAGTGCAAAACCACACAACTGCTCATCGAAGAGAAGCTGAATTTGATTTTCAGTTTGTCAACACTGAAATTTGCAGTTTTGTGAGATATTTACACAAACATCATGGCAACAGAAGGAGTAGTTTGCTATGTCTATCTATCTATACATGATGTAGAGATGCTATGAGGCTGATGCATCCTCTCCTCTCTGTGAGATCAAGTTTCACAGCAAAGCAACTCTTTGGGGTCTAGTCAGATCACAGCCACCATCTTCAGTAACTTTGACTGCGTAAGCACTCTCAAGTTTATCTTCAGAAATAGTCATATTTACAACATTTGGCAGCAATGTGACAAACAAAGAAAATGAAGAGAAAAGCCTTCATGGAACAGTTCACCCGAAAATGAAAATTTACTAATCCTCAGTCTATCCAAGATGGAATTTGTTTGTTCATAAGAACAGATTTGGAGAACTGTAGCATTGCATCACTTGCTCACCAACGGATGCTCTGCAGTGAATGGGTGCCGTCAGAATGAGAGTCCAAACAGCTGGACACACAGCTTTTTAATTGGTGGACTGGACTCTTGTGATGTTTTCATCAGCTGTTCAGACTCTCATTCTGACGGCACCCATTCACTTTAGCAAGGGATTTAAATGCCTTAAATTTAGCCTAAATGCTAAATTACTCCAAATCTGTTCTAATGAAGAAACAAACTCATCTGCATCTTGGATGTCCTGAGGATAATATCTTTTCAGCAAATATTCATTTTTTGGAGAATTAACTCTTTCATATGCCTGATAGGAAAATAACAAGCGTCAACCGATTTGACAGATGCTCGTAATCTGAAACACAGATAGCAGCAATTCCTTGCACCTCATAAATAAGAAAACACACTTAAAGAAAACATCCCAACATATGCTTTCAAATATATTGTATCTTTAGTTTATATAAACGTGAGCATACACATATTCTTTCGCACATGTATGTTCACGAACACACGTATATGCACACGAGGTTAGGATATATTCATGGGTTGCAAAGCAAAGGCAGAAGGTAATGCCCATCCGAGGGGCTGCTGACCGAAAGCATGGAGTTGCACTGAACATTTAGTGGTCGCCTCCAAACAGAGATAGATATATTCAGCTCTCTGTGAGGATGACAAACTCATGCATTAGTCCATCCGAAAAGTCTTCTTAGAAATTACACAGAGAAATCCATTCCTTACGTACTTCAGAGGAGGAAGTCACCAGGTACTGTACTGAGTCTCGCATTAGCCTCGAGATTTCCTCGTCCAGGAGCAGTTGCATCATGGGAGATAAGGAGGAAGATGTTTTGCATATGAAGAATCAGTTCTCTTTGCACATTTCAAAGGTGTCTCTTGTGTCCGGAGAACGGACGGGTTTCTGACATGTCATTCATCTCAAGGCACATAATCAAGATCATGCCTGACACTTACCAACTCTCACTCGCGCTCCTTCGTGATAAAAATATCCTGCTCCCTTAGATCAAAAATAATTTACGTGCTCCAGATCTCTGTTTGTACATAACCAGCAAATATTCAGCAGTTGAAACCTTTTAAAAGCACGTCTGGGTCATATTTCGCCCCCAAAAAAGTTAGAAAAACTTAGAAATAAGTTTTTAGAAAATTAAACCATTTTTTTGGACTGTGAATAATTGGGCATATTTTTATTCTGTAAGTGAAACAAAATAAATAAATGTACCAAAATGATAAAAAAACATTTTAATTGACAAAATATATATATATCATAGTGGTATTTGAACTGTCTTTAATTTATGCAACTAAATAAAACATTTAAATTGTATTACAGTGTTCTTTTCTAAGCACAATGCGAAAATGAATGATCTTACAAAAACTTGTCTTCATGCTAAATATACATTTTTTCTTTTGATGTAGGTATGAAATATGAGCCAGACACGTTTTTAGACAGTCATGCTAATTAGATCTTTATATATGTATATTCAAAATCAATATCATCTTTCTCCAGTGTCAACACAGCGTATGGAGTACATCAAGTCAGATCTCTTCCCTAAAAGCTCTTTTGAGACCTGATCAGCGTAAACCAACAAAATGATGCATGATCAGATCAGCTCCACTGCCCAGGCCCGTCTGCAATTTCATATGGCAAATTAATCACATGATATGTGGTAAATACAGCAACTTCCAGCCCTTTAGAGGTGAAATTAAATGGTACTTACACACCTTACGTAAGACAATCCAGCCTTTTCCACAGCTAACATGATTACCGGGAGAATCTGATGAAATCTACTTATGCTTCAACCTAAAATCTAATTTATGTAATATTTTGCTTGAAGAACACCCCTGCCTCCTAAAAATAGGTTTTCTTTATGCAAAATATTGCTTTTGAGGTGAAATATTAGCTAGTTGAGATTCATCTCAATTCCAAAAACAAGAAAAAGCACTAATTTCCTAAATTAAATCACTAGACATGCAACCCATTCTTGCTCTAGTGACAGATTATCAGAAGCATTAAGCTTGGCAATGCTGCAGACGTTAGACTTTCTTTTGTCAGCTCTATGTCCCTCTGACCCATTTCATTCATCTTAAATCTTTCATTTCCCTTAAGGTCCTTTTTTGAGTTTCTTTGCAGACAGAATGGCAGTGAAAATGACAGCGTGGCGGGTGAAGGTATAAGACAGGGGCAGCTCCGGTGATGGGCCTCCTCTCCCAAGACAAGATCCACAGCTGTGTTTTCAGAAGAGGAAGCTCAACTGCCACCGAGAAGGAAAGGAAATCCCGTCCTGATGCGTTTCGCCTGTCCCGTTCCTTCCCCTCCTGTCTCCTCTGTCTTTCCGCAGCTCCTCAGCTCGAGGTAATGCTGCGTGACGTTGTGCTGAGCGCTAGTGGCAGTCTCTGGACATCACAGAGAGAGAAAGATACAGGAAGAGAAGGAAGAAACGGAGGAGAGATGATGGATCTGCTGTCTTTATAGGAAGGTGCGCTGACTCCCTGCAGGGACTTCAGAGCTGGTACCATTTCTTGTCCTTGTATTTCAGCATCACCTGGTGGAGAAAGGCAGATGGTTTACTCATTATGAAACAAATTATGCTAACACAAATAGAATTCAGAATCAGAAAGAGCTTGTGCATACAAGGAATTTGTCTTAGTGACATAAGCTTCCAGTACACAGAGACAACAACAACACACAGACAATAAAAATAAGATGAGAATTAAAAAAATACACATGTAAACATAAATAAACAAATGTTGAAAAATGAATTGAAAAATAAATAAATTGTATGTACAGTTGTGCTACAGATGATAGAATGGAATAAAATAGAATGAGATACAGTGATGTACTAGGATGGAGGTGGTAACAAATAAATATTAGGTTATTGCACATTTTTATTGCATAATCTGGGGAACATTTAACTGTTCATGAGGTAGATTGCCTGGGGGAGGAAACTGTTCTTGTGACTAGCTGTCTTGGTGTTTGCGGCTCTGAGGCGCCGGCCAGATAGCAAAAGTTCAAACAAGGGATAACTTGGATGTGAGAGATCCACAGTGATTTTCTGAGCCCTTTTCCTCACTCTGGATGTATAAGGGCGAGCAGGGGAGCACCAATAATCCTTTCAGCAGTCCGAACAGTTATCTGTAGTCTTCTGATGTCTGATTTCGTAGCTGAACCAAACCAGACAGTTATTGAAGTACACAGGACGGACTCAGTGACGGCTGAGTAGAACTGTTTTAGCAGCTCTTGTGGCAGGTTAAACTTCCTCTGCTGGCGAAGGAAATACAACCATTTTTGGACCTTTTTAACAATGGATTCGATGTGAGTGTCCCACTTCAGGTCCTGAGAGATAGTGGTGCTCAGGAATCTGAATGACTCCACTGCAGCCACAGTGCTGTTCATGATGGTGAGTGGGGAAAGTGCAGGGGGGTTTCTCCTAAAGTCCACGATCATCTCAACTGTTTTGAGCGTGTTCAGCTCCAGGTTGTTAAGACTGCACCTGACAGCCAGCTGCTTAACCTCTTGTCTGTAAGCAGAATCGTCGCCATCTTGAATGTGGCGGATGACTGTAGTGTCGTCTGTGGACTTCAGGAGCTTGACAGAGGGGTCTTTAGAGGTGCAGTCGCTGGTGTACAGCGAGAAGAGCAGCGGGGAGAGAACACATCCCTGAGGTGCACCAGTGTTGGTGGAGCGGCTGTTTGAAAGTGAAAGTGACATGACATACAGCCAAGTTTGCTGACCCATACTCAGAATTCGTGCTCTGCATTTAACCCATCCAAAGTGCACACACACAGCATTGAACACACACCCGGAGCAGTGGGAAGCCATTTATGCTGCGGCACCCGGGGAGCAGTTGGGAGTTCGGTGCCTTGCTCAAGGACACCTCAGTCATGGTATTGCCGGCCCGAGACTCGAACTCACTACCTTAGGGTTAGGAGTCAAACTCTCTAACCACTAAGCCTTGACATCTGCATTTGCCTATCTGTCAGAAAGCTGGTGATCCACTGACAGACAGAGCTAGGAACAGAGAGCTGGGTCAGTTTGGTCTGGAGGGCTGTTGGGATGATGGTGTTGAAAGCCAAATTAAAGTCAAAAAACAGGATCCTCACATAAGTCCCTGTTTTGTCCAGATGTTGCAGGATGAAGTGCAGTCCCATGTTGACTGCATCATCCATGGACCTGTTAACAGTTAACAGTTGTGTAGAGAGATAGTAAGAATGGGTGTGGGGGTTTTCTAATCTACAATAAACTCATTCAGGTCTTCATCAAGTTGTTGATTCGCCTCAGTGCTGGGGGATGTTGTCTTGTAGTTTGTGATGGCTTTCAGACCATTAGAAGTGAACTGACCTTCCAACTTTTTAGCATAGCCACTCTAAGCTCCTTATTCAGTGTGTTTCTGGCTCTGTCTTTGTGATCTGATCAGTGAGTTTTTGCAAAGCCAGGCTCAAGTGCGCTTGCAGAGGAATGTACACACTCACGAGTGAAAGAAGATTTAAAGTTAATGAAGAGCACTTCTAGATCAGGACAGCACATCTTCTTTAACAGTTATATCTGTACACCACCTATCACTGATGTAAAAGCATGTCCCACCACTGCACGATTTCCCCGTTGATTCTTTCCACTCTGAAAAGCTGAAAGCTCGGCAGATGTAGCTCGCTGTCCGGTTTGGTGTCATTCAGCCAGGTTTCCGTGAAACAGAGCAGCAGAGTGTGAGAAATCCTTATTTGTCTGGGTTTGTTAGGTAGAGAGCAAAGATTTTCCAAATGGATGCTAGGCATCGGCATTCAAAATCCACGCTTTCTGAGCTACACAAGCGTGCCGGCTCGCTTCCCCGTCTGCACGTCCAGAAGCATCTGATCAGAGCCGCTGCTCCGACAACAACAACATTCAGTAAAACATCAGAATAATTGAAAACCGGTAGGAGATTGTGGTTTGTTCTGCAGAATGTTCAGCAGTACATCCCTGGTGAAACTGATCATGTTTGAAAAAAAAAAACATTAAAACAACTGGAGAGCAACGCACCATGGCTGCCATGTGTGGTGTCACCTTGATTGTTTGTCAAAGATTACGGCTGCATCTCAAAACCTAGAGAGCTGCCTACCTAGAAAGCATTTCTGGACATCAATACTGGACTCTTTTGACTTTACTTTATGGCCTAAAATGCAATATTTGTGTCATTTGTCCACTGCTTCTGCAGTGTAAATCCATTAAAAAAACGATGTAGATAGCATAAATCAGTTAAAGAATACAATAACCTGTAAATAATGCGCACTCTCACTGAATCAGCGTGTAGTCAGTGAAACATTATATACATTTGAAATGTTATACATTACTTCATGTTTTAACTTGAATGTTTTAACTTTTTTAACATATAACAGATTATGAGTGATTGTATTCACTCAAAATATTTTAAAAATGCATATCCAGCAAAATACTCAATATATTATTAAATAAAATCTTATCTACTGGTGAAATTAACCATTATGAGCACTAGCAAATATTTGCCACAATATACATTATATTTAGTATTTTTTATAGTAGTTTAATAACATCATTAACCTCTAGAAACTTTAATTTCATCGCACAAACTTTTACATTTAAACAAGGCATTGAATTGTTTATGCAGCCGTGTCTCTTATGCCTTTTGGAAGTGAATAGGTTGAAAGTCTGTAGGTAGTGAATGAATGAGCAATGTGAAAATTATTTTCTGACTTAAGTGTTGGTTTTCCAGTACAAATATCTAAACATTCTTAAATCAATATATGTTTACTTAAGAAACTATCAGAAAACAAGACCCAATGTCTTCAGTCATTATGCATCGCAAATAAATATAATTTTAAGAATGTTGATATTTGAACCGGAAAATGACAAAAATACTCCGTAAATAAAGTGACTGTTTGCAGTGAATGATTGAATTATTTCTGTGATTGCACAATTCTGGAAAGACTGAGATGTGCTCACTAGGTTTTGAAACGCAACCTCTGTATCACTTTAAAATGCAGCAGTTGTAATGAATAGCAAGAGATGGTCTCACATCATGCGCGTGTTTAGAGAAGGAGTCAGCGCTGGCCATCATGGCTGCTGTCCTCTCCTCCAGCTCGCCTAGTTTCTGTCCTCTCTCATCCAGAGCTATCCTCGCCCGTGCCAACTCTCCCACCACACCGGACGCGGCCCCCTTCATGCCCTCCATACCACCTGGACCTGGGATGTGCTGCGCCAGGCTGCGTGAAGCTTTACCAGCAGACACCTCTCCGACTGCAGGCCAGAACAAACAAGAGGGATAGGATTCAGTGCCAGCATACATTTTTCAAGAAAGTACAAATTCTTAAACAACACTTAGTATCATCCCTTGTAGAGTCATAGCAGAAATTGAAAGCTTGTCTAATTTTTATCTGTGATAAGTACTAATGTAAGTGTGTTCATCTCATATTTTGTCTAGCTGTTTTCACTTTTTGATGAGGAAGTAGTCAATATGGTGCATTCATTACCATACCTGTATTGGCCAAAACTAGTTGTTGTTTTTAAGTAACAGCGCTGAAAGCAGATATTAATTTATGCAAATTACATGAGAAAAAAAATCTGAATTAACATTAATGAGAATTTGGAGCGAAATCTGGCTAATTTTCGTAAAAAAAAAAAAAAAAAAAAAATCGTTCTAAAAAATTAAATACTGAAAAATATGTTTTTATTTCCTTAATGTAAAATTTTTGATTTCACAAAATATCTATATTTGATCTATATATGACCCATTTTTAATTACGTGTCTTTGTGATATTCATTATTTGTTTTTCTCTTTGCCATACTTATAATAAATAAATAAGAAATAAAGGTTCTTTATTTCTTTCTGGAAAAAGTTAAAGGTTCTTTAGGAACCTTTGCATTCCACTAAATGTTCTTTATATGACTTAATGGTGTTTTCTGCTTTTTAAGTGTACTGCACATACATTTTTTTGATAGGAAACATTTTAAAAGTTTAATTGATTAAAAACATTATAGATATCATACAAAAAAAAAAAAAAAAGATAAACAACCGGACAGAATTTTAGATCGCTTCAATTAAAACCGTTTAAGAAAAACTGATTTGTATGTTTGAGTGTTGAGTGCTTACACAGATCCTCTCGGTCTAAAGACTGAGCCCCGCCTCCAAATAAACCCTTGAAGAAGCCTTGGTTTGGAGCCTCTGGTGTCTCCACTGGAGTAAACAGCTCTCCAAGCATCTCCTGCAAAAATGAGCACCTCGAAATAAATGCCAAAATGGCTAATTTTGCCAAAAGGTTTACAGGTATGATAAGACATGATGTACACAGTCTGACCTGCAGGTTATCACAGGTTTCCTGGATATAGGTGATTCTTTGGATCTCAGTGGGCGATGTGAGGTACAGGGCTTGGCCTTGGTTTGAGAAACAGAAGGTTCTAGCTATCCTCATGTCTGTCAGGGGAAGGTAGTTCACATCTAGCAGTGGCCGCAGGCTGGGCAAACTAAAAAAACAGATCATTTATGAGTCAAAAAAACTAAATATTCAATGGCTTTTAATATCAGTTTAATCATGTTACCTGAGGGTCATGATATGGCCATTGGCACAGAAGCAGGCGATGCCGACCCCTGCGGTCATCGTCACCACATCAGCTCTCAGTACGAAGGAGGTCTCTGTGATGTTGTGTTCATAGACACAGTTTTGAGAGGGCATTGCCACCACCTTCGCCTGTTTCTCTGAGCAGACCACAGCGTACTGACAGTCCGGGTTCTCCAGAGTCGAAGGAGGCGAGGTGGGCCGGCGTCTCTGTGGCCGTTCTCTCTCCTCCTCAGGGGCGTTGGGCTCATACCAGGACTCGTAAACATGGGGCAGAAGGGTCCCGCTGGCGTCCAGCTGGGCCATGCGCAAAATACCTCCCTTCAAGCGCACGACTGGACCTGTGATGACAAGAAATCAAGATAAAGGTATTAGTATAGTGCTTTTCAAAATAAATATTGTTTCAAGGAAGCTTTACAGAAAGATGTGATGTTAATGTTTATAGTATCTTGACATCTTCATGCCTTATAGTTGCATTTATCAGATCTGAGTGACAATATAGTTACATTCTGCGATGATACAAGCAATTAAAATTTGAAATATAAGTTTTACTTTATGCGGATAAAGTAGGACATACTTATATATCCAACTAGGCAATAATATAGTTATGCTCTGTGACAAAATAAACAAGCCGAGATTGCTATATACTGTATAGTATACTGCGTGTACTGTATACATTATATGCAAATCAAGCTGTTTATACTTATATATGCAGCTTTATTTAAAGAGCTGGCTGATAGTTGTATTTTACAAGATTTGCTATATAGTATATATTGCTTTACTTGAATATACTGGATGTATGCAAGGTGTGAAACCAACAGGTGTGCCTTTTTCCATCAGCCGCTTTATCCATCCAAAGTTACAAATTTAATACAAAGCTGCAAATGAAACTTGTGCGAAAATTTTAATAATGCATGAAACCTTTTCCTTCCCATGTGTTCAAGAGATCAAAATCGATTAATTTTGGCAGAATTGCGATTGAACTTAAAGTTCTTCACACATATTTTGCTCACATTCAATTTGCAATTTTGACTTACCAAGTTCGGTTTGAAAAGTGACTTTGTGAAAGTCGAAAAGTGACTGGGGGAGATGTGTTTCATACATCGGTACATATTGATAATAAAAATGTCACATTTTTTCTAGTTATCTCATCACATGTATTTATGCAATGAATGTGTTTTCATCATAATTTATGTGCATTTTGTGGAATGGAAAGTTTCCTTGGATGCTGAAGAAAATATGATCTGCCTCAGTGGAATGCATATATATTCATGCACTTTTTAAGATTTTATGTGTGTCTTGGCAATTGTATCTGGTGTTCCTATGCAGTATCCCAAAGTTTGTGTTAAAATAGGTGGACGGAAAGATAGCTAATAGTAAGAAGATATTACCACAGAAAGCGACGCCCAAGGGCTGTTGCATCCTCTGCTCTGGTGTGGAGGGCACAGTGAGGACGATGGCCAGCATGCTGCCCAATGAGGTGCCCACCCACAGGCTGGGCACTGCCACAGTCTCGCTCTTCTTGGACAGAGAGTCACAAAAGTAGAAGGAAGAAATGACCTCACGTGACTCTCTGTCAATGCTGGTCACACTGGAGCTGCGTGAGCGGCTGAATGAGTTGTCCCTGGCGTCTGAGGACACAGTGAACCATAAGGGACAAAAAGACAATAATAAGAGGACAATTAGAATGACTTTTTTAAAATCAAGTCTGAAGCACCTCAGGATACCTGAAATCTAAGGACAAAAGCAGTCAAACCATTACACAGTTAATATATTGATGATACATTCTTAGTAAATACGTAGTGTTAATTTAAACTTTACATACAGGAACCGCACACACTGCCGTGAAATCACAAGAACAATTCCAATCAGTATGAACAAAACTCGCAATCACCAATTACAGAACATTGTCATGCTGTTTTATTTTCACTCTCAAGAAACACAGATGCATTCAGATATCTTTCTGTCAAGCCTATAATTTTAGTGTAAATTACACAGTCTAAAAGCAATGCAAAGATGAGTCTCGCCAAAACTTCTAAATCATAAAACCTAATAATATTTTGGGGTAAAATATGTCCCAAGCTTTTTGTGCTTGATATTTACCTAAACAATGTCTGAAATTTGTTAGTAAACTAAAAAAAAAAATGGTTTGATGGTGTCTTATGTGTGTATTTTGGGAAGATGAATTATGATAATAATTTTTTTGTAATGTTTCTGTATTCCACTAATAGTATTAAACTTTAATCGGTTTAAAACCAGACACTGAAAAAAAAAAAAAAGGTGAGGGAATTTTTCAGTTTCACTAAAACCAAAATTGGACGGCAACAAGACAACGGGGCAAACCCCACACGGCAGGCTCCAGTAAGAGTTAGTATGAACCAGGCCAGGTCAGGTCAGGTAAGGTCAGCCTAAAATAGGACCAACTCACTGGGGTCACAGAATGAGGTCTCACGGAAAGAAGCGGAGCGTTTCTTCTTCATTTCCTTCACTGAACTCTGTTGTTTCTTACCAGGGAGAGAGCAGTGACGCCGTAAACTCCTTTCTATACGCAGAACAGTGCACATTATAACTAGCTAGATAATGCATATTTCCCCTAAAAACAATTGTACACTTTTCCATTCATGCATGTCAGTCTATATTCTATATACATATATTATTACCATGAAATAAGCTCTTCATGATAACAACATTTATGATACCAAAGATATGTCTTAATTCTTGACAAAAAATAAAGAACATAAATAAGAAATGCTATTGTATGAGGTAATCAAATGCATAAAACACTGCATATTCTTCACTGTGTAAATTACATTCATATTTCTTTTTTTAGTCTAGAACAGTTAGAGATTTTCTCTCTTCTGTTGTTTGATTTAAATGAAAAACAGACAGCAATATTAGACTGCTGTCACTTTAAGAGCTGCCTGGATCCAATATTCGGTTTCCATCTCCGCTGTCTGCTTTCACTTTAGACCTAAATAATTGTGTTTGACAGGATGTTTGCATAGATTGCCATTTTGACACTTACAAGGGTATATTTAACTATTCAAGCTCTATAAAGCGACAAAAATAATGAAGTTCAAAATCAATACTCCCTCTCCGACAGTGCTCAGAAAATCTCTCAGACAGCGGATGCATATAGCAAATGAGTTTTCTTTCACTGCTAATTATGTATTAATGGCTTAAATTCACGTATTTATAAAGTGCAATGCTTAAAAATGCATGCAAACGATACATTTCTATGACCAAATATCAAGGTCATGTGAGCGTGTAACCACGATAGAGACGATAGTCCAAAATCTCTCAGCTGACAATTTTCTACTGGTTAATAACGTCCACCAGTATATCGCAAGTATATCGCACACCCCTAATTTGTTGCATGCAAAAAAAAAGAAAAAAAGAAAAAGTATTTATTGTTATAGTGTCTACTATTTAAGCTTTATTCAAACTCTACATAAAAACGGCAACAATGACTAGTTGTTTGTTAAGACCTGTACAGTTTCATTGAGCAGTTTCACTAGGCTAGAATAAGCTGCAAACTGGACTTATAGGTAAAGTAATGCTTCGTTTACATCAGCAGCATGGAAGAATTGAATCCCCTGCAAAAGATGCACAGCTACTCCTAGAATCTAAAGGGAGAGAACAAACTCTTACCATCTTTCTGATCAGCAATCATGTTAATTTTCCGGGATATCTTAGCTGGAAAAAAGAAAACATTGTTCTGAACATATAATCAAAATCATTCATCTGGGAAATAATGCTTACTAAAGTTAATTAAGAATTTTGTTAAGTATTAATCAATCGGTTTAAGAGAGAAATAAGCAGGTTGAGACTAAATTTATCAGCTGGAGGATCATGATGTAGAATGAAGCCAAAGAGCAGCCATGAGCCCATCAGCAGCTTTAAAACGAGAGGTTTGTTCATCTAGTATGTTACAATCAGAATCAGAAAAATGAGTGATTAGTGGCAATGTAAGCAGAACCGATCAAGAGTCAGAACACCAGGAGCCTCATTTCTCTCCAAGACGTCTGTCATTGTGTGTGACGTCTGTCTATGATTTCAGATCTTCAGTAGAGATCAGTGTGAAAACATGATCTGGTCAAAATCAGAAATATGTTAAACGTCTGATATCATTTTCATCATCCTGTGTATTTTTACCCTTGAAACGCACCAGGGCAGAGTAAAAGCCTGCAATGTTAAAGAAGGTTAGAAAAAAGCACTCCTTGAAGAGACAATTTCTAAAATTATGAGAATAAAACAGTTTTCATCTAAAATTTCAGTACAGAATTTACAAACCATTTTGTGAAAAAAAAGATGACAAAACTTTAGATTAACGTGCACTTGCACGGAATCATTCACTACTACTGTTGAAAACTTTGAAAGTGGTAAAAACTTTCACTGGTCCAACATTTACTGGCACACCTAAACACCACGCTCAAGTTCAGCTCAACTACGCACTTATGTTAATTTGTTTGGTTAGTTGAAATGGTTAGTGCACAAGAGCCCATTTAGCACAGAAACTGAGAGACCCAGACTGCTGTAATATGAATTTTATACAGTACCAAAGTCATTGGCAACAGTCTTGGATATCCGCTTGCTTTTGGACTTCACTGGAAAATGTATTGAATAGAACCAATCAAATAAAATAAAAGATCTCCTAAGACAAAAAAGCTGTTTATAATGCATCGTACCCCTGTCAATTAACTTTTGTTTGCTGTCTTCATCAGAATTGCACAGTGAACCGGAGCCTATAGCAACAACACAGTACAGTATACATAATGTGACACAGCCGATGGGGTCTTACATAACTTTTGGCAACCACTGTACATGTATATCAAAGTCAAATTCCTTGTAAATGAAATGCACTTAGTCAGCCCACCTGATTGGGATTCTGACGATGCTTGCAGATTTTTTTTACAATTTTTTAGCTGTGCTAAAGAATTTGTAACTATAATAGAGTTTCACGTCCAATGCTCTGGCATTGCAGCATTTGTCAATATGTCTGTCTATAAGTTGCAGTGTGCAGTTTCTGCATGACCAATGGAATTGCATGGGGTTGGCAGGACTACCAGTTTGTCCTTTAGTTCAGTTTGGTGCTGCAGAAATGACACTTTAGACCTTAAAAAAGCACAGTCCACACCAGTGCTTTAAGTGGCCCAAAAGAGGTGCCGGTACTCTATTATAGCCACAAAACAAAATTATTTTCGTGTTTTTTTTTTTTTTTTTTTGATGACTCCCCTCATCCCCTGAGGTAACAACAACAATCTTGAAGGGCTTTTATATAGGCTACAGCAGTCAACAGGCAACCTTAATAATAAATACTTTAGCTCCGAACTCCCGAACTGACTCAAATGAATCACGCTCCGAACTCCCGAACTGATTCAAATAATTCGCGATCCCCAAAGTGACTCAAATGATTCGCGAACCCGCTTTGAACTTCCAAACTGACTCAAATTATTCGCGAACCCGCTACGAACTCCCGAACTGATTCAAATGATTTGCGATCCCCAAACTGAATCAAATGATTCGCGAACCCGCTTTGAACTCCCGAACTTACTCAAATGATTCGCGAACCCGCAACGAACTCCCGAACTGATTCAAATGATTCGCGTTCCCCAAACTGACTCAAATGATTCGCGAACCCGTTTTGAACTCCCGAACTGACTCAAATGATTCGCGAACCCGCTACGAACTCCCGAACTGATTCAAATGATTCGCGTTCACCAAACTGACTCAATTGATTCGCGAATCCGCTTTGAACTCCCGAACTGACTCAAATGATTCGCGATCCCACTCCGAACTCCCGAACTGATTCAAATGATTTGCAATCCCCAAAATGACTCAAATGATTCGCGAACCTGCTTTGAACTCCCAAACTGACTCAAATGATTCACAAACCTGCTACGAACTCCCGAACTGATTCAAATGATTCGCGAACCCTATTCGAATTCCCAAATTGATTCAAATGATTTGCGATCCCCAAACTGACTCAAATGATTCACGATCCTGCTCCAAACTCCCAAACTGGTTCAAATGATTCACGCTCCATACTCCAAACTAGGAAGAATTAGGAAGCGTGCATTGTGAAGAGCGCTCTGAAAAGCAGCAGCGAAGACAAAGGATTAAAACCTCAATTAAAACAGATGTCCAAATGAACGTACCGGTACGCTAAAAGCACATACGTGGCACACGGAGAGGTGGTGGTACACTCAAGAGCTATATTTGGAAGTGGCGGTAATGAGTACTGGTGCGTACCGGCCCACTTAAAGCACTGGTCCACACAAAACGAACATGCTGTCATCATGAACTCAACCTCATGATATATCAATCTTGTTTTATTCTCTTTTGTTAAATACAAGAAGCTAGAATACTTAAAATACAGATGCATATTACTAAACTTCACATTTTTGTAGCGAGAAAGTGGGTGGTGATTTATGAAAAACAAAGGATTTATGTTCTGTTTCCTTAAATACATGTTTAGAACAATAGAAGAGAGAGTAAATTATGACAGAAGCTTCATGTTTGGGTGAATTGTTCCTTTAAGAGTCTGTCAATCAACTCATCATAAACTACCATCAGTCAATGCTGTCAATATATTTTGTTCTACCAGTAAATTTGACGGAGAATAAAAAAAGAAAGAAGAAAATAGAATCTTTACCTGTTGGTGATTTGCATTTCTCCTCTGGTGCGGCTGATGCATCATTACCATCACAAAGACCTGTTGAAACAAACAAGTCTAACCAAACAGCCTGGCTGACTTCACGCAATGAACATCATGCATTAAATAATAAACCAGCACAAAAACAGACTATAGTGTTAAACAAAGAGAAAAAGAAGAATGCAGACAGATATAAAGAGAAGGACAAGACCTTTGATGAGTGCCATGTGACTTACTGAGGTAAGACGAACGAAGCTTTTTCACAGACTCAGAATAAAAGTTAGAGAGGCCGGACATGCAAGACTTCTTATGCAGAGTGTCTTTACGAAACCACAGAGAGAGACGAATATTGAAAGGGTGAGACAGAACAATGACACAAAATCAACTGAACAGCTCGAAGGCCTTTGAACTGACAGAGTCCAGAGACTGGATTCAGGGCAGACTGGACATTTGTTCTGCTTTTATTATTTTCAATAAACGAGTGAAGTCTATAAATAATAATAATAATAATATAAAAAATTGACAAAAAATTGCACAAGAATGCACAAGACAATGAATACTGCACATTAAAAATCTAAAAAAAAAACATTTTTTTTTTACTTTTTTTTTTATTATAGTTTTTTTATTATTATACTAACCAATTCCAACAGAACTGGAAGCTTGTTTCTGCAAGATGATTAAAAAAATTAAAAAGGTCATTCTGATTTCTGACTTCCTCAGAATTACAAGATATATCCTCCAATTCAGAGTAAAAAAAGTCAATTGTGAGATACAAATGGTCGAAATTTTATTTATACCCCAAAAATTTGTAATAAGTGATTGATTGCTATTAAATAATGAATAAATTGCCTTTTCAATCACATCTTAAAATTGCTGTTTGGTCACAGATATTTTGTAGCAGTGCATCACTAACAATAATGTGAAATGTCGCATGGCCTTAAATTCAGTCTGTTGGCATCCGTGTATTTCAAAGACTGAAACTCAGATGAGTGAACAACAAAAAGAACAAGCAAAGACGGGACAGAAAAGAACAAACACCGGTGCCCTATTCTGAGCATATGGATCGGATGATTTTCTAAGATCGGTGCAGATGGTTTCTCGGCCAGAGATGACCACCTGCAGTTTGAAGGATGCAGGAGCATCACGGTCCAGAGACAGACACTGCTCAAGATGAGCATGTGCTTTACTTTATCAGACACAAACACAGACTGACAACATGCAGAGGTTATAGAAGAAGCTTTCTCTTAGATGTCTGTTCACCTGCTGAGGGCTGTCTGGTTTTGCGGGGCGAGCGCGGTTGTCTGTGGTGAGGATCTGTTGAT
Organism: Carassius auratus; assembly: GCF_003368295.1. Classification (NCBI taxonomy): domain Eukaryota; kingdom Metazoa; phylum Chordata; class Actinopteri; order Cypriniformes; family Cyprinidae; genus Carassius; species Carassius auratus. Next base: position 24,969,376 of record NC_039259.1, on the reverse strand, counting down.
CCATACAGCTCAGCTATGCTCATGTTCAGAAGCAGTGTTTTCTGAAGGTAATCAATCACGGCAAGTCCATTACCATTGCCAAAAGCAACTCTGTAAAACACACAACAGATTCACACTACCGGTCAAAAGTAAGGAATGATTAAGATTTGCGTATGGGTACTGTGTAAAAAAAAAAAAAAAAAAAGCACTTAAAGATCTATACATAAAAAGTAAACTGTTATTTCTTAGCTTTAACAGTTTGCTCTACAATATTTGTGCAGCATTAAATTAAATCACAATTTCTACTCGAGGTTCCAGAACACACCAGATGTTAACCTGAAATCTCCATCCTGAAACCTGAAACCTAGTTCAAAATTCTTAAGTGTTATAATAAAGAACAATTATTCAAGCATGGCTGCAAGGCTTTAATATGATTGATCATGACACATATCACTTGTCTGAAAGATAACGAACAGCTGTTGTGGAAAGCAAGTGTTTTTAAATGCTCAGTAAACTCATCATATGTGCGGTAAAAGAGCTACTTGAATTTCAATAAAACTAGATGAGCTCCAGAGACAGATCCCCAACGAAGACCTTGTGTCCTAGAAAACGGGAACCAGATGAGTCCTCTGCACAATCTGACTTTGCTGCAGCATGGATCAATCTGCTGATTCGTCTGGTCAGAGGAGCACTGACCCCCGACTGAGCCTGGTTTCTCTCAAGGATTTTTCTCCATTTTGTCACCGATGAAGTTTTGGTTCCTTGCTGCTGTCGCCTCTGACTTGCTTAGTGTGGGACAGTTCATTTACAGCGCTATCGTCGACTTGATGCACAGATACTATTTTAAACTGAACTGAGCTGGTCGATGACATCACTGAATTTATTTATGAAATGCCTTTAACTGAACTGAGTGTTTACTATTGTCCTTTTGCACTGACACACTATTTTCCTTTTACTGTGAAGCTGCTTTGACACAATCTGACACCGACTTGACTTGACTAGTGTTGTCGTTTGTGGACTTACAGGCCATATGCAGAGTTGACGGCCAGGCTGGTGATCTGTTGTGGCGGCTCCCCGCTGACCCACACCAGCTGAATGAGCAGCTCCACCTGGTACCCCGCAGACTGTTTGAGAGGAGAACTCCTGACCCTGGTCAAGTAAGACACAGGGCACAATTAACCACATGCTAATATAAGCACAGACCAAATCTAGTGGTCAAACATGTGAAGCACCCAAAGTCTGAAGTTGTTTTAACATGCGGCTTAAGTACGAGTAAATCTGAAATAGATGAAAACAGAGTGTACTTGAGACAGGGCACGTTATCTCGCAGGCCGTCAGACGAGTTGTTGCTGCTGGTGGAGGGGTGGGACTGAGGCAGGGAGGTCTGAGGGCTAGATTGGGTTCCTGGGGTGGACACAGCTGACGCCTGCTCGCCTCCACACTCGGGAGACTCCACTTCATTCAGCTCACACTGCATACGCACCTCCAGGAGCTGCAGACACAAGACAACTCTCATCAAATCTACACAACCACCTGCATGTTCAGGGTTATATAGACAGCTGACATAAAAGCAATTGTACTCTGCTCATAGGAAGAGTCGATTTATTTTTTTCATGCATTCTCTTCATTTTGTCTATAAACACAATGCAATTATGCAAATCATTTAATATTTTAGAATTTTCAACAAAACTGAGTGTCCTCGTTAAAAAAAAGTATTAAAATGATTGATATGGAGAGAAATTATATGGATAGAAATACTAAATAGTGTTGTTGTGTTGGGGATAACAATTTGCATAAATGTTAACGTTGCACTTTATTCATTTTTGTGTTACTGGATGTTTGACTTAAATATGAAAAGAGGCTCCGCCCCCTTTGTTTGTGAGAGACATAAGTTGGGTCGAAAGAGTGCCTTGCTGGTTCAAGTCGGGGGGTGTACGGTGTGGGTTGTGGCCGACGACAGCCCAAATAAACCCCTCTTTTGCATCAAAACGCCTCGTCCTTGTCTGAGAAAGACGTTTAAATATATTAGCCTTATCTTATTATTCTTTTTTTTTTCAGGCTTTGAAATTATCTTAGAGGTTGACTCTACAATGGAATTTATATATTACCTTGAAATAATATTCTATATTAATTTGAATTCCATAAAAAAAATATATATATAATTAAAGGTCATTTGTAGTCATATGTAAAGTAAAAAATCTAAAAACACAAAGAAATCTCCATAACTCCCAGAAACAATTGAAGGACACCAAGTATAAAATTAAGAAGAAGAAAAAAACAGAGGGACAAACAAAGGCGGAAAATAAAATATACAGAAGGGACATTAGATTGAACCGAATATGCTTACACTATTATATACTGGTATAATGAAATATCAAAATTTCTACATTTCTATAGTACACAGATTTCTCTTGTTAAAGTGACTCACCAAATTCATTTCTAATTAAAAAATTTCTCTGGGAACTTTAATATATTATATAATACTGCTAACATGCAGACAGGAATATATTCTCCAGGCTTGTAAGTATAAAGAAGAGTTTTACCCACTATTAATTATATTTGTAATATTTACATACAGTTACTTCCATGTTCATTTATTCATTCCTGTGGTGTGACACCTCCTCATTAAAAAAACAAGGTTTTTAGCATTAATAAGCATAAATAAGTGAGAGCTTTACTCATTTGTGGGAATGCAGCATATGGTTTTCCAACTGTTGGGAAACATGTGTCAAAACAACTTCATGCTTAATGAAATATCCTGCAGTGTGCATACTAAACTCCATCTAAAACGGCTTGAAACAGCACTTTTATAATTGCGTTATAATCACCATGCATATTAATATTAAGCATTTGTCACATTTAAAATGACCTTGTTAACGAACGTAATTCAAATGCTGACCAGCTGAATCTGAAATGTGTCTTAGACATTTGTTCACTGCACATATATACATCCTGCACATTTACACATATATACATGCATTTAAATGGGTCAGACCTGAACCACTTCAGTGGTGACTTCCTGTTTGCTGAACCTGTACACTATGACATGAGCCGAGACTCCAGCCACACAGAGGACACGGCTCTCTGGACACCAGGACAGAATCTGGATGGCGAACGGATCTTCATCCACAATTTCAGTGCTGGATTTCTCCTCTTTACTGCGGGGCTTCTCAAACACCTTCGCTGTTTTCAGCTTATACAAAACCTGCAGCATTACTGACAGACACAAAAGAACCAATTCAACATCTTTATTAGCTGTCGCTAAATATTTGTACAAATTCAATTCGAACTTCAATAGCATTTTCTGATTTAAATTGGAGAGAAATCTGTAAAATATCTGCAGGAATGTCTTAAATGTCGCTGAGAGTGTTTTACTCTTGGCAGCTGAAAGCATTATCAAACTGGCCAACTAAAAATAATGCTGTACATAAAACTCACATGCTGAGGCATCCCAAAACTTGATCGATCCATCAGCATGCCTGTGGTTTTCAGAAAGAAAGCAGAAGAAAACAATAACAGCACTGGCGCCAAACAGAAAAGCATTTTTCCTTCAAATACCAAAATTTCCCTCTCTAATCCAGTTATTATACATGAAAAGGCCTCGGTACAACAAAGAGTGTGTGCATGTGAAAGATCACTTACCCAGTGATGATCATCTCTGAGAAACTTAGTGTTCCCTGGCCCCAGTTACCTCCACTTATAGGCCATTCCTGCATTAAAACACAGTTTTGTACCAGCCGTTTTAGGACTATCCATTTTCTTAAACAGCGGAGGACAGAACATTACCTTCTTACTGAACCCTTGTCTCTTCTGTCTGGAGCCCACGGAGTAAAGTGCAGGAATGACTTCAGCTGGACAGTCCGCAAAATATTCACAGCAGGTCACTGGAGACTCGTGGATGGACAGAGGATATGGATTCTCAAAGATCGGATACCTGCGCAGAGAGGTTTCTATAAAAACAGCTGCACAAAACAAGACAGTGTGTATAACGTTTGGCATGTACTCACCCAATTTGTGCAAGATCAATGAGAACCAAATCCTTCTCCAGCAGGACAACAACCGCATAAGGCTCCTGGAAATCTGTGGGGATACGGAAGGAATAATTATTTTAAACACTAATGTAAAAAAATTTTTTTTGATAAATGCTTTTCATTACTAGATTTGTATTTTAGTTCTTGCATAAATGATCTACTTTGCAACAACCACTGTCCAGCTTAAAAAATATAATTAATTAAAAAGAAATCTAAAATAAAAAAAATTCCTAAGATTATATTGCCCAGCATAAAGCGTTTTTTTTTTTTTTTTTGTCAGTATTTATCTACAAAAATAAACCTAAATATAAATAACATAAATGTCATACAAAGCATATATAAATATTATAAAAGTACCTAAAAATAAAATAATAATTTCCAATATATTGCCCGTCCCAACAATGTAGCAATTTGTCCAGTTCTGATTTTAACTACAAGAAAATAAAAAATGAAAAACATTTTTATTAAAAAATATATATATATATAATAAGAAAAATGAAACCAATGCTGTTTTGTATTGCTTCTGTTGTTTTTACAGGCACTGTTAAACATTCTGGGAGAAATCCAGTGATAGGTGGGGCAGTGACTTGCCGTTTGGATATGGGGTTTCACACAGCGTAAGGAAATCCACTATGGGGTAGTCCATCTCCAGCACTGCAGTGCTTTTCCCGTGCATCACAGTCAGACAGGCTCGTCTACCCACTGTATCATATGACAAACCTCCACACAGTATCATGAATGGGTCCCTTGACAAAACAAATGAACATATCTCATTTTTCCATGATGCAAAGAGAAGCCATGCTGGAAGTGAAACAAATTAGTGCTTCATTCAGAAAGAGTGGAATGAAAAATAATAATTATTAAATGAAATATAAAATTTACTGTATATTAGCTGTATATTTTATGTCAGTCTTCTGAAAAGCAACATGTCATCCCTGTAAACCCTATAAAACAGAAGCACCTATACCAGACAGTCAACGTGAGCATTGCATCATGCTCTGTTTGCTTCCTGAATGCAACCCTTACCCTGCTCTGGTAGTTTTGTACTCCACTTTCAAGATGGGCTTGCAAGGCTCCGGCTTCTTTCCATCCTTGGGCTGTTTACCTGCGAGAGCATATTGCATGGTAAACAAGGTGAGCAAATATGCCCTCATGTATTTTATCTCCTTTTCTATCACCAGTCTCTTTACAGTCATTATCATGGGAACCACAATAACTTAAGTGTAGACAACTTTAGGCACATCATGCTTTGATTTTTATTCATTTGATTCTAATTAGATTCCAAAACCATTTTCAGTGCATCTACTACTAATTTAAAAAATAATAACATTTTAATAATTAATTTCTGTAAACAGATGCACACTTCACAAAAAGAATCACAATGCATTTAAAAAGATTATAACTTGACCCTTACTAAGGATCTGAATTTCTTCAGTGAAAAATCTGGAGTATTATAGCTGAATTTCATAATTTTTTTGGAGGATGAAACACATTCACACAGTAAAACACAATCAAACACAGTTTTTAGAAGCAGAGGTTGTCATTGCTGTGCAAACTTAGTGGTAAACAACAATAACAGATATTATTTTTTCTCTCCCATTAACACCAATAGCAAAATTCCATGAGAATGTATCTATGACTTTACAAATGAGGAAAAAAGTTTAGTAAGATTGATTACTTGGGTCTTTTTATTTATTTTTTATTTATTTACATTGGTCTTTTTTATTAGTTATTTGCATGTTTAGAGGTTAAGTGTTTGATGACTCAAAATCTGCTTGAGATTATGTTTTTTGGCCCTGCCAGAGGATGTTTACATATATCCACATATTTGGGTTCATGGTTTGATTATTGCCGTGACCAAATAAGGAATTTAGGTGTGGTGTTTGACCCAGAGCTGAAATTTGACAAGCAGATTAATGCAGTAGTAAAGAGTTGTTTTTTCCAGATTAGATCTTTTGCTCGACTAAAGCCTATTCTGTCAAGAAAAGACTTAGAGAAGGTTTGTTTTTTTCTTATCTGGTCTATTGCATCTATTGTATGTGGAGTCCTGCCAGTCCACTATTTCACGCTTGCAATTAGTTCAGAATGAAGCAACTAGTGGACGCTAAGAAAATCCATCATATTTCTTCTGTTTTAGCTTCTCTCAAGAGGCTACCAGTGAACTACAGGATAAAATATAAAACTCTTGTGTATGTTTTTAAAGCAGTGCATGGGTTGGCCCCTGTTACGTGTCTGAGCTCATTGCTGTTCGTCAAGCAACTAGGTCTTTAAGATCCAATAATAAGTTATTGCTTACTGTCCCTCTTACTTATTTAAAGTTAAAAGCCGACCGAGGCTCTGGAATAGTCTTCCTCAGGAACATCTTTAAATGCTTTTAAAATTGAAGCCAAAACTACTTCTCCTCTTTAGCCTTTGAGAAGGTGGGCTAGTCTTCATTGTTTAATAGGATGTGTCTTGTGTTAAGTTATGTGTTTCAATGAAGTGTTTTTTGATTGTTCAGGACTTTGGTTTGCAGGTGCAGTTGTAAAATCCTCTGTAAATAAAGTGAATGAATGAATTGGTCACAGAAGAGAAAGATGTAAAAACCCTCAACCACCGTGTAAGAAACACTAATGCTGTTAGTTAGTGTTAAATACATAACTTTGTTTGATTTACAACATTGATAACTGTTGATATGTGAAAAGTATCCATAAGTAAGTCATTCATAGGCTGCTTGACTGAAAGTTTAGTGACTCTTTAAAATCACTGACCGGTTTCAGAAACCTGTTTAGAAACAATCATTGGTTTATTTCAAACCAAATGACATATTTCACCGCTATGGTCTTGCAATATTTATTCTGTGCTCCCTGAAGCGTTCAACCTGAGGAACTTGGAAGGGAGTTTGTTTGGGCAGAAGCGTACCATGTGGCGTAATGATCTGGGCAGGCTTGGCAGGAGCGCGTATATTCCATGTGGTAAGCGTGCCATCTGAGTGACTGCACACAAACTGTTTCCCCTCGTGATGCCATGCCACGGAGTGGATCGCCTACAGGCCAAACAAAAGATGAGTAATCAACCACAAGAGAAATCAGGTCAGGCAAACTACGGTTCATGGGTTGTGACAGCATATATGAGTTCAATCTTAGTTCCGTTCCTCATTGATAACACAAGCGCATCTTAAAAAATTAGACTAGAGTTGTTTATTTGAGTACTCAACAGAGTTTTAAGAAAATGATTTTTATTTTATGTTACAACTGCAACAGGAAGGATTGCTGGAATTGAACAGCTGTTAATGTAAAGTTTACTGCATTATATAGAATAACATGCCATAACTGATGTGTTTTTGTGATTAGTCACTACTGTCACATCTGACAGTACTTGGAGTTCATCCCATCATTACTGGAGACCTTCCTTCCTTCCAGAACTAGAGTAAGTTGTTTTGCTTTAAACAATGCTCTAGGTTTCAGTCTCACCTCATCATAGCTGTACCGATAGTCAGCTTTCTTCGATTTCAAGTCCCACAGCACAACTATGCCACACTCAAAACCAATTAAAAGCTGCAAAAAAAAAGAGACACAACTTTTCTGAAATGATGCAATTTGACAGCTGAGCATTCAAAAAGTGTTTTGTGGGAATACTCTTAATCACAAAGGCTCAAGGTTTCGTACTTTCCCTTCGTCCATAGGGTTATCGCTGATATGAACTACAGGTCCAGGATGAGTCTTTGAGGAACTGTTGAAGAGAGGTGACAGTTTGTGAGGAAAATATTTCGAGGTGGTATGCAAAGATCATGCATGATGTCCTTGTGTTAATATTTGCATACGAGTCCTCTAATTAAAATCTCCCAAACACAAGAGGAGATCCACTGTGTCTAGACACTCACAGTTCGATGGCTTTGTTCCACATGATCACATAGCCTGAGAGGGTGAAGGACTCCACATTGACAATGTGAATGTTCCCTCTTTCCGTGCCCACGTACAGCCATTTACTCTGAAACGGCAAATGGCAAAACGTGATCCTGCCAAAGACAAGGAGAGGGCTGACCTTAATCAAAGTGAAATATCCCCTGTGATTATCTCATACGATGGCGAACATTTGACTGATCTGTGCCTCGTGACACATTAAGCATGAAAAGGCAATAACAGCAGATAAATCTGGCAAAATGAATGAGTCACGGTTGAGAAATCATCTGGTATTTCTTTGAACGACTGTGCATTATTGCCATTGTGTGTCTTCTGAATAGGACACAAATCAAGAGCACTTGAGGACTTTGTCCTGCCCTTGTATCCGAACAAACATTCATTTCAAGCTTTCATGGTCTGTTGATTACCAGAAAATGTAGAAATTCAAAACAAAACTTTCAGGTAAGGCCAACTTTTGTATATTCTGAAGAAAATGTGAGTGTTTACCAAGTGACAGATGATGTTTTGTGCATGCTGTGTTCCCAAATGCATGTTAAAGTGACACATTCTCAGAGCAGATGATTTATATAAAGTATATAATTTGCGTATCGATAAACACACCAACTCATGCATATTTGTGCATGGTCTCTTTGGGTACAGGATGCTTACCTCTCCCGGTTAAATTTAAGAGAATGAAGGACGGCTGGAAGTTTTTGCCTCAGATTCCACAAATGAATACTGTCATCTGCCAAAGCACTTACTAGCGCACCCTATGGACCAAACAAACAAGAACACAATAAAGGACTAAAGAGCTCTACATTTTTAATTCATTACATTTCGAACAGATTAAAAGACTCAGTATTCAACCGAGAGCTGCAGGCAATGTCAGAGAGAGGGATAAGATCTGGAGAAATTAAGAAAGAGAGCAGAACTCACTTCATTTACAAGAAACTCTAGCTGGATGACCGCCGATCCGCTCTCATGCTGGCAGAAACACTCCACTCCAGCTCGGCCGAATCTGTAGGCTCAGTTAAGGTACATACACCTCTGAACACCTCGGAGTCCCTGTTAAATGTGCTGAACACAGGATATGATGACCAGTGTATGAGTCTAAAATGAGACTAAAAATGCATTGCATAATTAAAGGGGTATTTACTTCCGACACTGTATTTTTTTCTTTTGAGATGCAATTTGCATACAAAAAAACGAGATGGTGATTTTTCCCACCAAGCTCCAAAAAGTAATCCATATGCTTTCAATTCTTTAGAAATCATACTTTTTGTGTAAGTACTAACTGGCTTAAATTTGTATTACTCTTACATGTGTTTACGGCAAAAAGCACTGATTATTGCATGTCAAATATGAGAAAAACCTCTTGGAGCTTTGCAGTAAAAAAATCATCAGGTATCACTGCATAGAGAATAACTCAGACTTTTTGGTCACAGCATCTAAAAATATACACCTTCATATACATTTTAATATAAAAACTAAAAGAAAAAAGGTCTCTCAATGTGTTCATGTTGCAACATGGTTCAGAACTAGAGGGAACCCCAGAGGTCTGTGCATCATAGCACCGAGGGTCTTCTCCATTGACTTAACTAAATGGATTATACAAAGTCTCTAATCACAGTCTTAAGTCTTGTAAGTGAATGCTCTGGTGTTGCATTGCATGCTGTCTATATGCATTTAAGCACAAATGCAAGTTCTGTTTCATATCAGGTTGCAGATACCAGCGTTTCATAACGGGCGAGGAAATGTTTGTGTTGTTGGATGTTCTTTCAAATCTGTTAGATCGTAATATAATCCAAAGAAAACCCACAGATACTTTATAGCATTCACTTTTATAAAGGTTTCAAAAAGGAGGTTTCTCAGCACTGCAACTGAAGAAACATTATGTGTTCTCCAAAGAATATTTCCTTAAATAGTCCTTAAAAAATAACCATTAGAAGAACATTTTAATATCCTAAAGAACCCTTTTCCACTCTAACAATCCTTTTGTCAAATGGAAATGGTTCCAATGGATGTTAAAAGTTGTTCATAGTAACATAGATGCCAATAGATATAGGCGAGTAAAAAGAGCCAGTGTGACCCAGGGGCGAAGGCTACCTCACTCCAGTAATATCCTCAGCTTAGAAAGCTTCTTATCTGCCAAGAAGAATCACTGCAAAACAACATATGGACACTGTATGTTGTTACCTCAGGACATCTAACACACGTCTCATGCCAGGGAATGAATGCTAAAATAGTTGACACTATAAACAGGAAATGGGTGTCTCATCCGTACTGAATGAGCGGTTTCCTGCAGCAGTGTACTAATTTCCTCTTGAGTGACTTACAACTGTGAAAACATATTTATAAGACCTAAAAGTCTTACGAGTACACAGAACCAGCTTAAGGGATGTGAAGCTTGACAGCATCTAATATGTTCTTCAGTCACATGCAAGCTAATGCATCTCTGTTAAACAGATCAATTATGGTAAACAGCATTGGTAATACTGTGCACAGGAAAAAGCCATTACACTGAAGATGAACTCACCTTGCTGACGCGACAGTTTGCGAACAAGACAGCGCCAGAGAGTTCAAGAGGGCAATGAACTAAAAACAAGACGAAGCTATGGCCTGTTTCATGCCTTTAGTCATGTTAATATTTCACAGCTTCTTCATAAAACACCGTAGAGATTCGCTGATCTAGAAACTTGCAATTACTCAGCTTTTAAATGTAGTTCAAATCTCTAACCTAACAAATTATATTCTTAAATATAACACATTTAGTGAGTATTTTGTTTTGTTTTTTACTTCTCTGCAGCCTCAGCCCTATTAATCATAGAGACAAAATTAGAAAAACAGATAAATGAGATATTGTGGACATCAAAAGCTGACAGGGACTTCAACATTTCAGCTGTAATTTTTGCAATGGCATGCACCAGCTAACCAGGACTATGAAAAAACGATATTGTTTTGCTCTGTTGTGTAGAACAAACAGTGTTCTACTATATTATGTTACTTTGAAGGAAAATCGAACATATAAATATTTAATGAAAGGATGACAGAAAAGCCGGTTCAGTGTATGTGTGACTTATATTTACTTATGTAAATATTGGGAGACTTCACTCATGAATAACAACACTGCAACTGGCAGACTGAGTTCAGTTAACCAAATTTAATTACCAAAACTGTATTTTCTGCTAAATGAAAAATTAATAATTCAGTTTCAGTTTTCAGGTAAAATGTTCATTTCGGGGATATCTTTTGGCTCTCTCTTGAGATGCATTCATTTCTCGAGATGCGCTGATAGGAACTAAACAGGATGTTTACACAGCAGACTAACCTTCACCATATTTGGACTGAATAAATAACAGAGGGCTGTTATAAATAAGTTGCAGAGGACCACTGACTCATTATTTATTCATAACTGTAAGCACCAAGCCCTTGACCGGCCAGTTTCTCCTCATCTTAAGCTCTCTGTGGCGCTGGATCAGACAGCAGCTCTTCACATTCCCCGCGATCTGGAGCCCAACCAAACAAACAGATTCGATTACTGGATATAATTATCACCACAAACCAGCAAATAACTCTTTTTCAAGAGAGACTCAGAAGCTGTAGGACTAAAGATAAATGCTGTCAAATATATACATATTAAAGTTTTCATTTACCTGAAAACCCCCCAAAAAAAGTATTTACATTAAAATTTCATCATGTAGTTCAATGCTTTTATCAAGCAACTTAGAATTGACTTGAATTGGAAACATTGGTTCAGGATGTCATGTTCTCGTGTGATATGAGTCAAAGATGACAATATTAGAATGTGTCCTGTTTAATTTTATTTTTTCCTGAGCAAAAAGTAATGACTATCATAGATTTTTACCATGATTTACAGAATAAACCCAGTTTGCCACTATCTTTAAAACCACTGGGTTCTACCAGTTTGTCAGCAGGAAGTGTATAAAATATATTAAATTAAATCAAAATATAATCAAATTTAGCATGATCAATAATTCCTTAATGTATTTAACAAGTACAGATCAGAATAAGCATGTTACTTCATTTTTAAATAAATATATCTGTTATTCTGAATGACAATTGAACATTATTTCACCCATATTTTAACATTTTATTTTCACAAAAATTATTTGAAACATTAAAATCACTTTACTTGCATTTAATATGCTTTTTATGTATATAAAGTCACTTTTGAAAATGTTATTTGATACAGACACCAAAATGTGTCTCTCAACATCTCATCTTTGACCTATAATGTTGCAGACACTAATGTAATCATTAATAAAAAAAAATTATGAAAACGAAACTTACCAGTGAACTTTTTTGGGGGAAATTATGTTACTGAAATTAAAATACAATTCAATTAAGTAAATTAAAATGAAATAAAAATGCATGCAATAGACATAATAAAGTAAATATAACATAAATAAATCTAAACTGACACTTCATTACGTACAAAAACAGATTAGAATGCATTTTGTGTTTCCCGTCTGTTTTTTTTTTTTCATTCAATAAATGGCTAACACTTACTGCATACTGGTAAATTATTTTTCTATTTAAATTCACCTATAAATATAGATTGTGGGGAAAAAGTTAGCTGACTGGTTGCATATAATGTCAGTTAAATGGCCACTTCCTGTCTAAGTGGGCGGCAATTATTTGCTAAATACATCACAGTGTGTGAGAATAACTTTAAACAGACCATCCACTTTTTTTTTTTTTTTTGTGAGTGACACTACTTTCATGAGAATTTCTCATTACGATAACCCAAAAGTAATTAATAACATGTAAAAGATTTAGATTGTGTCAAAATATGACCTGGATTTGTTTATTGAATATGTTATTAATTGATTAATACTCAATATGTAAATGCAACACAATTATACATCCCATAAAGAGCAAATTATCATAGCGCTGTAACATTTCAAATGTGAAATCTACAGAAAAGCCGACACAGCTCTATGTGCTATAACAAGCAAATGAACAAAGCTCTGTAACATTTCACATGGGAAATCTACAGAAAAGTTTTACTTTCAAAAGCATCACATTGCCGACCACAATGGGTGACTCAGTTCAAACAACAGCAGCTTCCGCTGAGAGCAAACACTGCAATCTGATAAGGGTGCTGTCATACTATATTCCCTAATAATACAGGCCTCAAGAGCAAAAGATTACAATGCAGCTAAAGCAGACAGGCTTGTCAACGTTCCCTGCAACCCTGACATTTGTTCCTGAGAACTAAACAGTGCCAACAAGGCAGTGAAGCAGCTCTCAAGAGAGAGAACAAGGAGAAGAGCAAAGCAGAGAGGAGATGAGAATGAAGACGAGATGATGTGGAAGGTGTGAACTAGTCAGAAAACTAACCAGAGGTCCAGAAACGATCAAAGCCTTACACACATGTCTGTTCTTGCCTACATCTTTAATAAAACTGCCATCGGAGCATAATTAAAATTCTGTCTCACCGGCCAAGAGCTTCTTGATAAGTTCATTAAATGAGACTCATATATATTTAATAAAAACACAATCTATTAACAAAGAAAGGAAGCTCATCAAGACAGGATCGTTGGCCTAAAGTCTTGCTGGAAAGTATATATATATATATATATATATATATATATATATATATATATATATATATATATATATATATATATATATATATATATATATATATATATTTTTTTTTATACATACACACACACACACACACACACACACACACACACACACACAATAATAAAATATATATATACATATAAAATAAAAAGTACAAATTATGGATACATTATAAAGCTCTAAAATAAATCATATGGGTCAATTTTATTTTCATTTTTAATTTATTTTATTTATTAACATTTCCAAGTGAAACTAAAAATATTGTATGAGGCTTGCACTTTAAGTGACAAACTGAACAGAATTAAATTATTAAAATAGCAATTATCTGTATGACATTTGATCGCCAGCTCACTATCTGTGATCATGTCATGCCTGTTTTAAGAGTTGCTACTGTAGGTGCATCTCAATCAGCTCCCATGTTCAGTATTAAGGGCACTGATCAGGGAGCAGGCCAGTTTAAGGGTTGTCCCAATCACGAAATGCTTCCAGTGCACTGGAACATTCGCCCCTTGAAAAATCCCACAATGCACTGCAAACACTAGGGAGCATCGACACTCACTACGCTCCCTTACCGGAAATAATGTCACATTCCTGAAGCATGAAACATAAACCATGAGTCAACTGCAAAAATATAACGCGATAGAAGATTTGAAAAGACAATTCTTTTTTTCAACTTTTACACATCACTCGACAGTTAATGAACATCTGATGAACATTTTTAATTAACATTCGACTGAAATGTTGTAAGAACAAGAATACACAATAATATAAAAATGAGATTGGTCCTGTCGGTTGTTTATTAATTCATGTTCTACTACAGTATGTTGTCCGTTGTCGTTGCACGTAATCATGTTACTAGAATTGGAGTGATCACTGTCCTAACATGCAGTGAGTCAAGGGAACTTACCAGTGATTCACGACGAGCTCGGGAGCTGATTGAGACGCACCCTAAATCATGCAGATACATAATGGCTTTGCTAGAGAGCTGTGAAGGTGTTTTGAATGGTTGCTAGGACACTGCTTGATTGATATAAAAAAATATAATCATCTAATGTCTACAGCAGAATCTGGCATGCTTTGGCAAAACAGACATGCACATACTGTACCACATTAATGACAAACTCTTGTGCAATGCAATGCAATGCAAAAAAACTCTACAGCTTGCAACTCGAGATAGGATCTGTCCAAGCAAGATTAAGAACAGTAATCAAACAGACCCTGGGTGCCTTAAACAAACTCTGGAGGAGTCTCAAATGGCCGTTATTTAAAGCACTTGGAGGTGGATGCTGCCAACAGCAGCCTACAAGAGCAGCAGAGAGGAGAGGGTCATAGATCACAAGGCAATCAACACTGAAACACCACTGATGATATTAAAAATAGCACTAATCAATTCAATTTATACCACGCTGAAGCCTAATAAAAAATTCTTTGAGCGTGAATTGTAAAGCAGCACTGGCAACGAATCTAAGCAAGGAGCTCTGAAGATGGTTTCAGTTTTCAGCACACATTTCCTCACTTGGTGAGATCTGGGTGGCACTTCCTCATTCAGATACGTTTCTTAATCCATCTTTTAGTGTGCTCCTACACCTAGTGTCTGGTGTCAAGTGTAATATTACACAATTTACCACAATATTTTATAACCAACACTTTCTAATCTAGACAAAACACATATCTTTGCAAAGTTCTGCATCTCAAAGTTGCATAATTGTCGGTAATATTGTGATAGAAGTAATATTGAAACAAAAACGTATACATATGTGAAAGGAAAATAAAACAAAATTTCATTGGAGTATTTTTGTTATAGTGTCTTAACAACATCTCACAGGAACCTAAATTTTTGCTATATCAACTTCAGATCTGGAAAATACTCTTTAGCACATTAGAGGACGATAAATATAATTATAACCCACGCCATTAGAGACAAATTGCTCCATTTATACACTAATCCTGTATTCAGCATCTTATTACGAAATCACTACGTTGACAATCTTTAACATCTGGTAAACATTTTACAGTAAAATCTACACTAAATTTTAGTTCACTTATGAATAAAAAACAGATCTAATGCACCTAATGTACTCTTTAGGTCAAAATGTCATGGCTCAGAAACCTAGTCACATGCCATGTCCCTCTTTTTTAACCCTACATCATCAAAGTTCATACAGCATTATGCAGCACTCGTTGTGAACTAAGAAAGGATGAAAGAAAGCTGCATTCTCAAAGAAAAGGAGGCAACTTCCTCATCTGGTAAACCACAGTGGCTTGTGGTATCGCTAAACACAAATGCAAAGAAGGCTTTCCTCATTCGACTGATAATGTAAAAAAATGTAATGCTCGACTCAGGCTCAAGTTTTTGTGGGTTAAGCACAGAAAATTCTGATTTATGGGTTAAAGGGATACTCCACCCCAAAATGAAAATTTTGTCATTAATCACTTACCCCCATGTCGTTCCAAACCCGTAAACACAATTTAAGATATTTTGGATGAAAACCAGGAGGCTTGTGAATGTCCCATAGACTGCCAAGTAAATTGCACCGTCA
Source organism: Carassius auratus (assembly GCF_003368295.1). Classification (NCBI taxonomy): domain Eukaryota; kingdom Metazoa; phylum Chordata; class Actinopteri; order Cypriniformes; family Cyprinidae; genus Carassius; species Carassius auratus. Next base: position 24,953,329 of record NC_039259.1, on the reverse strand, counting down.
AGGTCCAGAAAAGTATGATCTGCCATCAGTGGTTCCACCGTAACGTTATGAAGTGACAAGAGTACTTTTTGTATGCGAATAAAACAAAAATAGCGACTTTATTCAACAATTTGTCTCCTCTGTGTCTCTCATCACCGTAGTGCCATTTTGGAGAATATTAATTGAACGGACACAGCATACACTCTTCTATGTCAGCCGCACTGCACTGATGCGCTGTTTTCTTTCAAATCAAAGCATAAATTGATGCAGAAAACGTATTTTTGTGGCGCAGCTGACACAGAAAAGCGTACACGGCCTGCATACAGCTCAAATTCTCCAAAATGGCCACTGATGTCAGATGCACCATTCTGACGATGCTTTTCATACTTTTCTGGACCTTGACAGTGTAATTAACTTGGCAGTCTAGGGCAACAGTTTTCAACTTTCAACAGCTCAAACCCCACCGGATATTCACCATGATTCTTGTTCGAAGCGAGCGTGTATTCCATTCAAAGGGCATTAATGTCTGCAAGACAAGAATTTTAATTGTCTTTATTTATAGAGGTATATTATGTGACAATTCTCTACTAAGATGCTGCAGGCAGCAGTGCAGCACAAATCCATGTATTAATGTTCCGAGGTGAAGTAAACTTCAACAGATTTCCCTATTTAAGGCGTGGGAAGAAGTGAACACTGTGTAGGGAAATGTCAATCGGAACACAGTTCATTCATGTAGCTCTCTTCTAACGAGCTGGTTATCTGAATCATGTATTTAAGATAAGAGAAACATGCTAAATATGCAGAGCGTGGGGGTGTGCGAGCACTGGAGCCTCCCGCTTTTTATCCAAAATATCTTAAATTGTGTTCCGATGATGAACGGAGCTTTTACAGGTTTGGAACGACATGGGGTTAAGTGATTAATGACAACATTTTCATTTTGGGGTGGAGTATCCCTTTAAACTTGTATCTTCAAGAAACACATTAATGTTTCTTAAACACCTTCGTTGGCAGCGGTTGATTAAGGTTTTAAGTCTTTACCATGCATAAAACTTCACGGACCATAATCAGAACAAAAAGCATTCAACAACAATCCATCTGTGAATTATTCATGCATAAAACCTCACAAATGTTTGCTTCTTAGTACTGTAACAGTGACGAAACTGCATATTAAAAGAGCGCTTAACTGTTTTAATGCAGCCAAGCATCTATAACAACAAACTGCTAGGATTTATTATAAAGCCAAGGCAGCTGAAACTCCCAACTCCTCAACATCAAGCAAGGTTTCTAGATGAAAACACACAGATAGAGACACAGGAGACCAATCATGTAAAATGAGATATTTACTGTTAGTAAACACCTGAGTTTGTGTCAGCTGAGCTGTGGTGCTGTTTCCCAATGCTGGGGGCAATGAGGCAAAACGATACATCCTGTCTTTTGATAAATAGCCTAATGGACTGAATGACAGTAAGCCCATCAGCCCTCGCTGCACATTTACACAGAGGAGAGAGCCAGTCAACTCAACTCTCCACCACTCAGATCACTGACCTGGTGGGTGGCTTGTGACTTTCCACAAGGACAAAATGCCATTGATACAGTGAAGTCTTGGGCAACCTACTGCACACCATTACAAAAGCATAATAGAGCTGCACTCCCACGACCAAGATTCATATCTGACAAGAAGAAGTCTGGCCTTCAACCATGAAGCCTTTTTTGGTACTTTTTTGGTATAACTAAAATCATGTTTCATGGTGTATTTCACAAAATAGATGAAGACGTCAAACATTTTTGGGAAGTAGCCTTGCATTGTGACATTCTAATACATTTTTATGATAAATTGTATTAAATCATAAATCTAGAAAAATTGAAAAAAACAGACAACAAAGAATTCCGGAAATAAAAATACAACATTTCAGAGGGCCCTGTTAATTTGAATAAATGAGTAATAAATTATGACATTTTAAAAAGTTTGAAATCAATTGATGAGACTTAATTAATTGATTGAATAATTAAAAAATTTAATCCAAAAGAATTCAAATGGAAAACTGAGAATGAGAACACACTTAATGTTAAAATGTATTAATAAATTATTGTTAAACTGTATACATTTCATAATTTCAATTAATTAAGACACAATTTTTGACTATTGAAAATCAATTTATAAATGAAAACATAATACAGAAAATTTTAAATTTATCAATGAAAACATAATACAGAAAATTTTAAATAGAAAAGATATAAATTTTAATAAAATAAAATAGAATTTGGGGAAAAAATAAAACATTTATTTCAAATTTTCTTTTTATGTTTTGTTTATTTGTATACATTTGATCATTTTTTTTTATTACGGAAATGTAATTTAAATAAAGTGAAAAATTAAAATGAAAAAACAGAGAATTTTAGAAGAATAAAACCAATTTCATATGGCCCTAAAAATTAACTTTTTCAATTTGTTGTTAAATTGTAGAATTTTGCTTATTTTACTTAAGACATGCTTTTTGATTGGTCATTTGATTTAACAATTAAAACTGAATCTACAATGACTACTTTATTTATTTTTTTTTTTATTTTAGCAACTATTTACAGACTAAGAAAATAAATATGAAGGGTTTGTTTGATAAAAATATCATAAAAAAATAACATAAAAAAATATATTTAAAAACTATACCACTGCACAATATATACTACCCAGCCCTACTCTGTAGCCATGTTTCTTTCAACTGAAAAAATGGCGTGGTGTATATCTGAACATGAAAACACTCAGAAATAAAGCTGAAGCAGCTCTAACAGACGTGCCCAGCAGGACCAGCGATGTTTCCAGCACGTGCGAGGTGGCTTTCTGGCAGATAGTCGGCAGCACCAATGATGAGACGAGCTCTGCAACATATGGCAGTGGAGCTGCTCATGCCACAGTGGAGATATATTAATGAGCGCAGCTCCTCTAGGAATAAAGACCCTGCTTCTAGGAAATGTGCCTCTGAAATGAGGCTGCTCAAATGCATGACTCGGGCTGCTTTGATTTTTACTGCTTGGAATCAACTGACCTTCTCACTGATGACTGAGCATTTAGTGCATAAAAGCATCAGTTTTGAAATGTTTTATCAATTTCTTTGATTCATTTTAGCCAAGCAATGGAGGTACTGTAGATATGGGCCCAGGCTAATATATAAGAGATTTTTACATATTTTAAAAGCAACGACCCAGATAGTTTGACCACAGTTAATATATATTATATTAAATATCAGGATTATATCAGCCACCCTGCCTTATAAATTGGCATTGACATTGTTACTGAGTAACATATATCAGTTGATCAACAATACTAGGCATGTTGATTTGTTAATGCAAATTTTTCTACAAGCCCGGGTGTCTTTAGTCTAGTTTTTTATGTTTCTTAAATCATTAGCTCCTATGAAGCTTCTCTAGGGTAAATATTCATATCTCCTGGGGGAACAGCAAGGCTCTTAAAAGCTGATTTACCAGAGGATGTTGTTACTTGTATTTTGCAACTTACATAATCATATGTTTCTGTGGAGTTTAGGAAAAAAGAGCAACGCATGCTTTGAACAAGTTAATTACTTTGTGCAACAAGACTTCCAGCACAGAAGGGTGGGAGGACTGCCTTTGTTTAAATATACACAAACAATACGACCGCATTTGACACTTATTGCCCCCCAGGTATGTAAGGATGGGTATGTTGCCAGCTCTTCAAATAAAGGATACAGTCTCAGGGCTCCGCTTTGTGTGCCAATAGCCAAAATTTTCTGCACAGGGTCAAAAGCCATGGAGGAGGGTTGATAGGGAAAGCCATGTCGCACTGTCTGTGAAGCAGAAGATGATTTGCATTAAACTACAAACAAAGCAATTGTGTTCTTAAAGGAACCGTTCACACAAAAAGGAAAATTGGCATTTACTGGCATTTGGATCAAAACCTGTGTTAACCATCAAGTGCACTATAAGTCTTCTGAAGCCAAAAGATTGGAAATGACAGAAATGTAAATAATGATTTGCTGGTAATAATGTCTGTAACTGCACACATTTACATTTATGGTGTTTTTTCAGACAAATTTTCTCTTCTTTTATTTCTTAGGAAACAACCTATATTTCAATCTGTTCCTCATACCAAGCAGGGTTATTATCTTTAACTAAAACTTAAAAAAAAATAATAATAAATAAAAATCATCACTTGAAATAAAATAACAATTAGCTAAAATGTTCTTATTTTATTTCAGCTAGATACCAAAGCTAATTTCCATTTAACTTAAGCTGATGATATATATATATATATATATATATATATATATATATTATATATATATATATATATATATATATATATATATATATATATATATATATATATGTTTAACACGTTTTTTGGGGAGCTTTACAGACATGTTAATGCATGCATAAATATCTAAAAAAAAATTGTCTGTTTGCGTTCCATTGAAATACTTCACAAGGGTCAACAAATTTGATTTATAGTTATAACAATTCAGTAAAACACAAATAATTCAAATTGAGCATGGCCTGTCTTCTTATTATTAGTTTTAGTAATGAGGTAGGGGACAGGGGTTTCAATTAGGATTTAATTACTTAGAAATTAAAATGGATATTAGAGATTTGGTTCAGACAACATGATGCTAAGAAGTTGACTTACTGTGAATTACTGTAGTGATACCAAGGTACAGTGATGATATCAAATGGTAATACTCTAACATTTACCATGGTACTGAATGATTACCACATTTAGACATTTGACATTATATAATGTCTAACAATAGCCCAACTAATACAGCCTGCTGGTCACCAGAGAATTATTGTAGTGATTGCAATTAAGAACAAAAAGCACGTATCTAATATGCTAAATAAAATGCCTTATTACAGGAATAAAGATCCATTACAAAAGCTCAAACATAACATGCGAAACTCTAAAAGGTTGTTAATACTGTATATAAATTCAGTTTGTGAAAATGAAGAGATTAAATATTTATTATGAGTAAATATTGACATGAGTAATATTTGTTCATTAGTTATCAGATGTTCTCTTACTGTATTTTTTGTCAAATATTTTGTTTTTGTTAAGTCAGTTTTGTTATCATATTGTTTTGAATGGTTATTAATAACTATTTTCATAGCTTGATTCTTGGTGAATTGGTCAAGGTCAGTTTGACCTAAAAACAGCCTAATAATTATTAGTTATATTATAACAGCATATAGAACCCATGACAATTAAGAAACAAAAACATATAAAAATGTATTATAGATAATAACAAGTGAGATTAAAGGTATAATCACCCCAAAAATGAAGATTACGTGTTCAACAGAAGAAAGAAACCTATTGGCTTACATGTTTATACAGGATGAGTAAATAATGTCAGAATTTAAATTTTGGGGTAAACTTAATGACCTTGTAAACAATAACATTATGAATGGTCATGTTACAAGTGTAAACAGGGCCTTATTAACTAACTTGTACCATTTAGCTACAACAATTTTCCACAATGAGCGAACTGGAACACAAAGTATCTGTTCACACTAGCAAAAGATCTAATCTGTTCTACAATCCAAATTAAACTGTTAGACAAAACATTAAGCACAGGTATTTCTTGACAGACGAGACTGGCACACCTTGAAAAATGACATGAATGAGTCTGTCATTCTGTCTCATCCTAACTTGAATCAGTTCCGCTCCTTACAAAAAGTAATTTGCATGTTAAAGGGTTTCTTCACTCCAAAATTCTGTCATTAATTATACACTGCCTAATGTCGTTCCAAATCTGTAAGACATTCACCCATCTTATGAAAACAAATTAAGATATTTTGTATTAAATCTCAGAGCTCTCTGGCCCTGCATAGACAGCAACACAACTGAAATGTTCCCAGACATGGAAACGTTGTAAAGACAAAGGTAAAACAGTCCATATAACACATGGCTTAACTTAAAATTTGCAAAGTTACAGAAATACCTTTCGTGCGCAACAAAAACAAAAATATCAATTTGTTCAACAATTCTTCTCCCCGTGTTAACATCCTCCGCCATTTGGGAAAAGAGTACCCAGAAAAATGCCTGTGCTTTCCCCAGAACATAATCAACGTAATCAGCATTGTTTACATTCTGGTGCGCATGCGTTGTGGTACTCTCTAAAAAAACGGTTCTGGTTCTAGGAACGTTTCAATTGTGTTGCTGCCTATGCAGGGTCAGAAAGCTCTCGGATTTCATCAAAAATATCTTAATTTGTGTTCAGATGATGGACGATGGTTTTACGGGTTTGGAACAACATTTAGGGTGAGTTATTAATGACAGAATTTTAATTTTGGGGTGAACTAACCCTTTAAATGAATTTGCTTTTAAAATAACCGCCACCAATACAGCAACGGTCAACTCAGACATCACACGAGCGATTAATCTCATAGCTCTCTGGGTGGTTATTCCAGCCGGTGGTGGTTATAAACGATTCTGAGGTGTTTTGTTTTAACAGAGTTAAAAACCAGTGAACATTGACGAGCTGCACTTCTAATTAGAAGGGATGGGAGAATCGATCCTGAAGTATTAATATATCGATACTGATGCAAGTATCGAAAGTATCGATACTCAAATAAAAAAATATTGATACTAAGGTTGTTTTTATTTACCAATGATTTTGTTTATTAAACAAAAAATAATGCCTGTTGAACACGCAAATGTTGCAAGGCAGAATCAATCAATTACAGAGAGTGTTCACTCACTTCTCACAGTGCATTTAAATAGAGCTGCGTTTCCCAAGAGCAGCCTATAATTTGAAAGCATTTATGTTTTTGGAAAAGGCAGCCCAGAACAATGCAGAAAAAACATAGGCTATATTCACAATATGATGAGTTATTTATAACAATAAACCTATTGAAATTGTCACCTAGTTTGTGCAGTACATGTATTTAAATTTGAATGTTAAAAGTTCATATTGCTCATGTTCTATTCTGTATTTTTTATATAAATAATACACTCTCCGAATAAAAAAAGTTGGATTTTATGCATGCAACAGCCTATTACTGGTAGTCCTTTATGACAGTGAACCATGGTAAAGTAAACATAGTTTAACTATAGTATTTGTAGATTTCCTTGGTTACAACTATA